>NW_013668041.1:36033-49598 GCF_000517525.1 Limulus polyphemus | reverse complement strand
TAGCTGTTCTGGTAGATACCGTTGTGGTTTGTAGCTGTTCTGGTAGATACCGTTGTGGTTTGTAGCTGTTCTGGTAGATACCGTTGTGGTTGGTAGCTGTTCTGGTAGATACCGTTGTGGTTGGTAGCTGTTCTGGTAGATACCGTTGTGGTTGGTAGCTGTTCTGGTAGATACCGTTGTGGTTGGTAGCTGTTCTGGTTGATAGCTGTTCTGGTAGATACCGTTGTGGTTGGTAGCTGTTCTGGTTGATAGGTATTCTGGTTGATAGTGTTGTGGTTGGTAGTTGTTCTGGTTGGTAGTGTTGTGATTTAGTAGTTGACACATGTTGATGAGTTAGGTGCTAGACATAACTAAATAATTGGATTTTATGAAACATCTTATCCAGAGAAGTAAATGTGGAGAAATTTTAACCGTTAGTTCTATTACAGGTCATTTAGTTTATTGTCAAACATTCTGTCCTACTGAGGATTGGAGGTTTAAATTGATGTGTTTGTTTTTAATTAGTTAAAATCCTATACTATTTTTGTAAACGTGGAAGATATTTTGGCCAATATGATATATTGGTTTTATCTAGTTTTTGATAGATTTTTGTATAGTATTTAGCTTTTCAGTCAGTAGTTGAGTTTTATTGTAAGAAATCTAGGCTTATTTCAGACACAACAGATCTTATGTACAGCAAATTATTGTAGCTAAAAAGCACATATTATGAGCTTCTAAAGTAAGCTGTGAATGTTCAATATGAAGTCCTTCTGTTTAGAGTAGTTATTACTATGCATCTGTGATGTTACAGAGAATAGTTAAAGCTCTATACAGTTTGTGTGCATCCTTGATTGAAAAGCTAGGTATATTTCAACTATTTATTGGTTTTTCACACTTTCATTTAACTTTACTTGGAAATTATATGTATTGATAGTCAGAGAAAATAAATTGAAACTTTATATTTAACAGAATATCCAGTCGACCAACTGGCAGTCTATGAGGTTTAAACCTCCACCTCCAAACAGCAGCATCGGCTGGAGGGTAGAGTTTCGACCAATGGAGGTGATGAAACGTGCTCCTATTAATAAATTGTCACTTTTATATATATATATATAATTCTTCGTATACTAAGAAATACAAACAGATGAGATTGTATATGGGTATTAGTTAATTACGTTTATAAATAGTAAGACATGGGACCATGTTTTAAAGGTGGCAAAGCATGATATGTTCCTAAGTATTAACACTATTGCCACGGGCATCCTTTACTGTGCATGTCATGATGTTTGAGTGACTTACATTCAAAATTTAGTTAAACTACTTTTTGTTTATGTTATGCCAATTAGTATAGTGTAAAATTAACTACTAATCCATATTTTGATAATATATAAGTTTTAACTTCTTAATTTTATAAGGCAATATTTAAAAAATCCAGAATTTCCCCTATTGTGAAAAATGTGACATTTTTGTCTAGGCATCCCCTCATATCTATTTTATTCTCCACCCCTCCATTAAGTATGAAATTTAACATAAATTACTCACTATAAAATTGTCATTGCTGAGACAAACCATAATTTTTATATCATTCAATTTTGTTTGGTTACACAACTATCAAATAGAAAATCAGACCCCTTGTGCCCACATCCTCTCTTTCAGGATTTGTTAATAGTTCTCTCTTACTTTTAATACTATATTATCCATAACGAATAGAAAACCAAGGTTTTCATCTATCAAATGACCTGTTATATTATGTTTTTTTCTGAATAGAGAATTGTCATTTTCTTTGTGAGTACAAGGTTTGTTTCCATGGGAAAGATAACTACTAGCTTGGATGAATTTGTAATGGCTATTGTTGCATAGCTAGAAAGCCAGAAAAATTGTCATAGTTAGGGGAAATTGTCTGCTTTTTGCATATTATTGTTCTATGTTCTTTGGTTCATTATTCAAATAATAAGAAAAAATAGTTAATGCATTATTACCATTACTATAAAAAAAAAAGTATGGTTAAGTGTCGTTGACAGTCAACAGGAAAGAAATGAAGACCTGGATAAGTACTTTATTTCTTGTTTTTCATATTTATTCGTTATATATATATTATTATAAAAGTAACTAAAATGTAAAAATAGGGATCTCTTTAGGTTAGTTAAAGTTAGATTAGATAAAATAAATAATAATAATAAAAATGTTTCATGAGGCACATACGCGAGCAGCTCAGAGTAGCTCGTAGGTAATGTAAGCTCCACATTCCCCAAGTAATTTACTATTTATAATGGCATGGACAGTAGTAGTTAGATGTGGTTCAAAGGACAATAAAACAATATAATTTAAGTATATGTATACTGTTACAAGTTTAAAGCTACTTAGGATAAACAAATGTAGTTTCATGTTACAATTTGAAGCCATTCTAGAAAGAAAAAAAAGGATAATTTTGATTGATTTCGATTTTTTTTTTGGTGGTTACGAGGTCGGTAAAATTGACCAACCTTGTATAGAGTTAGAGTAGTGAAATTAACAGATAAAATATAGTTTCACTGAAAACAAACATTTGAAATGTATTTATGGGTTTTTAAAGATTATGCAAATGAAATTTGAGATTTTTGAGATTAAGAAAAGTATTTTTAATCTTAACATGAAAATCACTTTGCACGCGGACTATTAAAAAAAATACTTTATATATTCACGGACAAACTTTTTGTAGTTTATTAAAAATACTTCACTAAAAAAATTGATTTTTTGTATGTGAAAGTCTTGTAATGTTTAGTAAAGTCTGTCAAATTTTGTGAATATATACATACTATATTAAAAGTTAGTAGTACCAAAACTATAAAGACTAAACGAGTACAAAGAGGTCACGTGGTTGGTCAAATCGACCGAGCCTATGTTGAGAGAGTTATAGTATTAAATCATGTTTGTCAAAAGTAAGGCATTAGATTGTGTTTGAGAACAGTAAGGTAATAGATCAAGATTTAAACACAGGACCATGTTTTTAAAAGTGGTAATGCATGGGATCATATTGTTGAAAAAAATATTTTATGAGCACAAGAAAACAAATATATCTGAGTATATGGCTTGTCTATATATCTATAAAGTAATTAGATAGTGGCTTATGTATATCTCAAAACATTATTTTATTATGGCTTATGTGTATAGGTTGGTAAACAACTTATTTAAGAGTTAATACTTGATAGGTTCACAGCTTAGTTATGAAATCTTTATAGTTGCTCTATCACACACAAAATTCTTAGGTTGTATTATATGATCATAGATATGCATATTGGAATATGGGATTTCTATAAGAATATTCTAATTAAGTACAAATAATTATAAACTCATGGTACTAAACCGTTAACCTACTAAATATCCAACTAACAACTCCTAACTTTGAATGACTAATAAGTAGTTTATCATTTATGTTCTTATTTAATATTGAATTGATTTTTATCTCAGGTCCAGCTAACAGAATTTGAGAATGCAGCATTTGTTGTATTTGTGGTACTTCTCACGAGAGTTATTCTTTCTTACCAGCTCAATTTTCTCATTCCTGTCTCAAAGGTATTTATTATGTAACTTTAATCAATGTCTTGCAGTATTCCTGTGTAATTATAGTCAATCCATCATCCCTCTAACATTAAAAAAATTATATCTAGAACAACCAAGGGTTTGTCGTCTGCCTATGTGGAACATAGATCATTCTGGGTCCCTGGATTTACAAGTTCAAATAAACTTACTATAAACATGAGCCATTATGTGTGTGTGTGAGTATCCATCACTTAGAGTTGGCTGGCTCTATTACTGTAATGATAACTGAAAACTATTCGTGGGCTATTTCATTTCAATATTTTTGCCTGATAAGGGGGATACAGTTAAGTAGGTCACATTTCCACTTTTTATAGACCTTTGGCTTTGAATTTAAATATACATCAATTAGTTATTACCTTCCTCAAAGCAGAGTATGCAATTAGCATCTAATGAGGTCATTAGGGATTTAATAACAAAAGAAGGAACATTATCTAACATTTTCGTTTTATACAGTTTTTGCTTCCTTAGTGGGTACCTTCAACTAGTCTTAGTAGAATTAAAATTGTAGGTAGAAAAAATTCTTAGTATTTCTTGTAGCTACACAATTTGATTCTATTGTAGGTAGATGAGAATCATAAAGAAGCTCAGAAGAAAGATGCCGTGAGGGGTAGCACCTTCTGGTTTCGAAGAGACGTTATGACATGTAAGTAATAATGTTTAATCACTATCGGTTGGTTACTAGTTACATGCTTTGACGTGTAAGTAATAATGTTTAATCACTATCGGTTGGTTACTAGTTACATGCTTTGACGTGTAAGTAATAATGTTTAATCACTATTGGTTGGTTACTAGTTACATGCATTGTCTCAATAACAAAGAAAACCTGATGTACACTGTAAATTCAAAATAAGAATTATAATTAATTTAAAAAATAAAGTTTAAAAAGCACAAAATATTAATTTGTTTTTTCCCCTGCAATTAGAGACTGTTGTTTTCCTCTTTAGTGGCATCTGGTGAGTCTCGGCTAATTCTTCTCATAAAGGAAGCCACCTGTGAGAAAACAGGCTTTAACTGCTAAGTGCCTTACATCTGGTGTAAACTGATATATGGAAAATTTAATAACTAACAGTATTGATAATTAAGAGCTTTGTTTCAAATAACCAGTAGCGTTGTATCGTAAAACCTGAAAGCTTTGTTTGAAAGAACTAGTGGTGGTACTAAACAATGTAGGATCTTTGTGTATGTACTTATTGTCTGGTATGTTGTCAGTGAAAGTGATAGTCCACCAGAAGCAGCTTGTATGAAATGTACTGTTCTTCTCTAAATGTTTTTTTATGTGCTTATTATATGGTATTTTGTTAATGAAGGTGATAGTCCACCAGAAGCAGCTTGTATGAAATGTAAAGCATCTGACCAGTCAGAATACATGAAAATGACCATTAATGAAATAATCAATGGAAAGGATAGTGGCTTTCCTGGACTAGTGCCTCTAATTAAGAAGTTTTTAAGCAGTGTTGATGTGGATGTTGACACTCAGTGCACAATACAACAATACTTGGGTCTCATGCAACGACGAGCTTCAGGTAAAATCTGTATCTTTGATTTTGTATCTTATATCTGATAATTGTCCAGTAGTGTTGAGGATGTGAACAAACAGACATCACTAGGTCTCAGTTAAGTATGACATATTATTATTTGAGCTTATCTGTTTGTTAAAATACAGATGTGGTGTTGCAAGTCTAAGAACATTAGTTGTTTGGAAATGTTATATTGAAACAGAAGTTGGAAAAGAACTGTCCTTTAGTTACTCTTTTTACAGGGTTAGTAATACTGGGAAAGCATTACTTGGGATTTTTCAAGTTTTAAAACAACTTTCAAAGATCTTAAGAGGGTATAAACTGGTAATAAATTGTAAAACTTACAACAAAATTTGTAATGACTAAATCTAATTGCTGCAAATGTTAGTCAAAACAAAGACAGATGTACTGATTCAACAGACTTGCTACAGAAATTGAATAAAATATTGTCCAATCAGAAACCATATTGATAGTTAGCCAAGTTAGTTTCATCAGAAAATGCACAAAGAAAAAATTTGCCAAATATATATATATATATGAAGAATAGCATTCCTAATTTTACATCATTTAGGCATGTCTTTCTATGCAGTATTTTAAACTGCAGCTGTTAATATTATGTATTTTACTTTCTTTGCAGTATTTTAAACTGCAGCTGTTAATATGATGTATTTTACTTTTTTTGCAGTATTTTAAACTGCAGCTGTTAATATGATGTATTTTACTTTCTATGTAGTATTTTAAACTGCAGCTGTTAATATGATGTATTTTACTTTCTATGTAGTATTTTAAACTGCAGCTGTTAATATGATGTATTTTACTTTCTATGTAGTGTTTTAAACTGCAGCTGTTAATATGATGCATTTTACTTTTTATGTAGTATTTTAAACTGCAGCTGTTAATATGATGTATTTTACTTTCTATGTAGTAGTTTAAACTGCAGCTGCTAAAGATATAATAAATTCAAGAATTTCTCTGTTAATACTAATTGACATTTTGGAATTTATTTGACTGGGTGTAGGTATTTGTTTATAAAATTTTGAGAGAATGTACATCTACATTTGTTATAACTAAAGGTATCTTAACATTGATTGAACACCTAAAGCATAATGTAAATTGATAACGATTTTCCCACCCTAAATGAAACAAAGTGGAGACGCTGTGTAACAAGGGTTTATGATAAAAGATGTATAGAATATTTTACTGAGGATTCATATAGATTACAGCTTGTTCTTCCCTTCCTAGGTGAGCTGATGACAACAGCACGATGGATTCGAGAGTATATCCACAACCATCCCATGTATCGTCAGGACTCTGTGGTAAGCCAGCAAATCAACTATGACCTTCTGAATACAGCTGACAAAATCCAGACCGGTGACCTTTTGTGCCCGGAGCTACTAGGAAGTTTTCAAAGTAAAACAAAAGATGACATACCAAATGCCATACAAAAAGCAGAAAATTGCTATGACCATGTTAACTCAGGTGGACAGTTAGAAGATTGTTACAGCCATTTGAACTGTGTTGAAGGAGAGAGTTGAATAGTACTTACAGTAGCAGAAGCAGTTTAAATTCATTACAGGGTTTATTTTTAATATAGGGCTTATGTTTATTACCTTTTATGAAAAGAAATTTCACCATTAATCATTTGTAAAAATAAGAATTATCACAGATCAACACTTTCTAAATAGAACATAATTGTGTAATCCTTGATATTTGAGACAAAGCATAATCAGTCCTTGTGCATTGTGTGCTAAAAGTATGATTTACTTTATTACAGAAATAAAATACATAAATTCCATCACACCCAGCCAAGTACGAAGTATCGTTTGTTTCAGATAAAACTGTGCTTGTTTTACATTACTTTGTTTTTTTGAAAACGGTGATTAAATGTAGAAAGCTTAAATATTTACAGGGTTTCCACACTTCCTAGACACTTGAAAGAGTCCGTTTTGTGTTTGATAACAGTGTGAGTGCAGTAGTCGAACATTGTCAGAAGTTATTGTACCTAATTTGAAATGTTTTACTTAACTAATTACATTTTTAATGTAATATTATTTTTATTTCTCTATTGAACTTGTATAATGGATTTACTTAAGTAAAAATAAATATGATATTGGCCTACTACTATTTGTTTTCATAAAATGGAAAATATTTTAAAATATGTATTTAATACAACTTGTATATGAATCCAAAGATAAAATGGTGGTAAAGGCAAGATGACTTCATATATATTATCTTTAATAATTATTATTACTGTTACTTCACTATCCCTTATGGATATTTCTGTTACTATTGTTGGATATTTCTGTTATTGTTGTCAAATTGGTTCTTCAATTAAAAAAAAAAAGGTAAATGATTTTTTAAAATTGATATAAATTTCTTTGCAAACAAGACTACATAATGGACTAAGCATAGAATGTAATATGTGGTTGTCTATTAGAAGGTGAAGGGTGAGTTTTATCGGTCTAAAATTAGTGATTAAATGTCATAAACTGCAGAACATTTGAATGTTGTTACAGGTTTCATGTATGACTGTACGTTCAAGTCGTTTTTCTATTTGTTCTTAAGCATAAAATTCTCTTTCAGTTCATTATCAGAACTTCATCTACAACAGGTAAGAAGAAATGACACTTATGTGTTATATTGTGTGTTTGTTTACATATAAAACAAGCCAAAAGTGTTGAGATACGTGAATAGTAACTGTGTAATTCTTATGTTGATAGAGTATATCCAGTCTCGTTACAATGAAATATTGTAATTATATAATGTGATTAAGGTAACTACAATTTTTTGCTAATCTTTTAAAGTAAAAGATGTTTTTCTTCTCCACAAAAATCTGCCCAGATGTATAATGTTTTACACAATTTGATTGTAGTTTACAGTGTTATCATTACACTACAATTAATCATTAAATGTTTTTTGTATGGAAGTGTGGGAATCCCAATAATTGAATCTCTTTATCCTCTAAATAATAAAGCTTTAGGGACCAAAATACTCAGTCATTCCCAAAACTATAAACAAACATCTGTCTGAACAGAATAGTACAATTCATTAATGTGGTTTTTGGAAGGTATTAAACACTACAATTCTAATTTTCATTTCCTTCATTGGTGAAAACAATTGTTTTAAGATTTACATTCTCACACGCATAGTGATTTTCAGCAATTTCCAAGTTACACTATGTGATGATGTATAACACTTAGTTGCATTCAGTTCCTTGCTCAACTTGGTATAGTGAAGAAAAAAATCAGCATCTTAGTTTTGCATGGACTGGAATTGTTACAATTCATGAAACAATAGCTAACTTGTGTTAATTGAATATTCATAGGGACAATCTTCAGCAGGCATGTCGGAATTAATTTAGAGCTGTGGATGTTGTATGAATTGGAATTATTAATGTGTAGGTTGTGGCAAATATTCCCTGTTGTCGAAGGTGAATAATATCCAATATAGTTATACACACATTTATTAAAACAGAAGTAAGACAGTATATCCACCACCCTACAGACAAATGTTATGACTTGCGAAATAGTAAAAAATATGAAGTTCTAATAATTGGAGGCAGAATTTACATTATCAATTTGAGCAAAATCCTGAAGTAAGGTATAAACTATAGTCACTGCACAAAATCTGCAATAACGTTGGGATCTACAGGCTTGATGCTGCAGTTTAGGTTTGATAAGTACTTTAAAAGAAGAAATGTGTTATATTTATAAGGAAATATTGATTAACATTTCACAGAAATTGTCAAGTATTTGAAAAATAAATAATGTGTATAAGCTGTACAATTCAGAAGCAAAAGGGACTTAAGATAATGTTGTACTTCTAATTGGCTAATCTGATTCTTCTGTGTGGACATTATCTAGGCAGATCAATTTTATTCTTGAATATGGCTTCACTTGGAAACAATACACTTCACAAGTACTGAAACATTTATAAACTTAAATGATGATAAGAAATGGCTACGTGCACTTATAAGAAAATCGGAGCTAGATACTTCCAAATCTAAATATTTCCCAGTGATCTGTACTTAACATTCAAGATTAAAGTGTTCAACTATTAAAATATAAGAATCCTAAAACCCCACTAAACAACACTAAGAGCAATGGAAAGAAAGATGCTAAAGATCAAACTACAGGATAAAATTCTGTGTTTGGAGACATCTCCAGAACACATCGCTCGATTAAAAGAATGGCAGAGATCAAGAGGTAGACCACACAGAAGATGGCATGATGACATCACATGGCAGCAGATAGACAGACTTGGATGTCTTTGGCAGAGGGCTATGCCTTGCAGTGGGCAGACACAGACTGGAATGAAGAATCCTATAGTAAGTGGTGAACAGCACTAACTGTTAAGAATAATTATCATAGTATTATTATATTATCTTATTCATATAAGTGATACACATTTCAGATATGGCCCTAATATTGTCTGGAAACTCATTGTTCCTGTGAAGAAAATATATTATCTCCTAACATGTCAATTCTAAGGTCATAATTCCCAGCAGGAATCGTATGCATTGTGAACTTATTCTGGTTATATCAATAAACCGCTGATCATAAAAACAATTCTTCTTATTGGCCTTGATGTTGCATAAACCACAATGCCATCCAACAATACAATAGGTTTCATTTGTAGATGACAGTTTTCATCATGAAAGGAAGCTTCCTCCCATTTTCTTAATAAACAGTCCACCAGTAGCTCCTGTCAAAACCCAACTTATGACAGTCCACTATCTTCAGCTACCATTTGTAGTTCCTGTTTAAACCTCCAACTTATGACAGTCCACCATGTTCAGCTATCACTGGTAGCTCCTGTCAAAACCTATAATTATATACTTTTTAAACTATTGTTTCCTGTGAATGCATCCACACTTAATATCATACTTTTAATTTTCTATAGATATGAAGTTGATCCAGATTTAAACTTGATCTGATTGTTTTTACAGTGTCTGTTTTTAATGTTCCACTGGTGTAAGATGTAACGAGGATGCTTAATACAAAGTTGATCTGATTGTTTTTACGGTGTCCTTGATATTCTACTGGTATGAGATGTAAAGAGGATATTTAATACAAACTGGATTTGATTGTTTTTGATGTAAAGAAGATAGTAAATACAAATTATATGTTTGGTGTTGGTAAAAGCTATAGTTACTTAAGCTGTAAGAATATTAAAGTTTTCAACAGGAGTGTACATTTCATTCTTTATTTTGTATGTGCATGTAAAAAATTTTTAGATTGCTGAATTTAAAAGTGTGTGTGTATATACACACACACACACACACACACACACTGATATAGAGCAAGCATCAGTGTGGCAGAAAGTATGTAATACTGCTGAAATAAACTAATACAGCTGTGTGTGCTATTGTTGCCCAGAAACATTTCTTCTTATTTTCAGTCTGTTACTTTAATTAATCTTTGATTTTCAGATCTTTGTGATTGTAACAGCATTAAGAAAATAAAACAGTAGACATTGTGTACTTCTGAATTTATTTAAACAGGTATGATTAAAGTAGTATACAAACATTATACATTCATAACTCGCATGAATTAGAGACAAACTATTACCTATACTGCACAGCTCAAGGAACTGTAATCAACAAACTGATCTTCATGACTTGAAGACACTGTAAGCCACATACTTAAAATTATTGAATAAAGACAGGTTATAACCTAAAAGCCAACCATGATTAAAATCACAATATGGAAACTTTCATAAACAGCAGTTTATGGTCAAAGACCTTAGGCTAACGAGTACTAAAAAATGTATTACTGGAAATGAAATGGGTTTCTCACATGTACAACACAGAATGGCTTCAATAAACTATGGAGACTGACCAACACACACTGGGTTTCTGACATGCTACAGGTCACTGAAAAAAGCTACCAGAAATGAACTGAGCTTCAAATGTGTTACCCAAACTGATCTACACACCACTAAACTATGCTTAAAAGAAAAAAAGGAATGGGGACTGGACAATGAGCTTCAGGCTTACAACTGAAATGAAAACTCCTTTTGGCATGAGATGAAGACCAGACAACATACTACATGAGTTTTATATAGAGACTGGCTATCACACATTACTGGGTTTCAGATGTGTTACATAGACTGATTATAACCCACAATCACTAAATACGAGTGCTGAATTACAATTGAACTATCATATTAATGGGTAATTTGTCTAAGAAAATGGCTATTAATCATTGTTTAATCTTGAGACTGAAATCTTTGAAAATAGTGGCTGGAAATATATATGAGAAACTGAAGCCTATTTTTGTAATGGTAAGTAACTCCAATGTAAAGGACAATGCAAAGTCTTTAGCCTAACAACCATCTTTTTTTCTTGATATGTAAAATATAATGTGGTGAAGTTGACTGATAAAGTTATCTTTCACTCAGACTAAACAGTGGTTATTGTCTGATTACTTGGTATTTAACATGTAGAAATGACAGATGCTATTTAAGTTATTAGAGGAGATTAATAGTAGTAGAAAAGTAATAACAGTATTAAAAAGAAAAATGCACAATGATAAAGTAAACAATAAAAGTAGTTGCTATCAGGCAGTTGCTTCCTTGTCATATGGTGGTTTGGAATTAGTAATACCTGAAGTGTGCACTGACAAATGTGCTACGACAGGATTCTATAATTGGAGGAAAGAGAGCCTGGGCTAAGGTCCTCTTGCATGTAAATCAGATCAGTTGAAATTTCTGTAATGTATACAGAGGATTAATTAATTAATTTAATTAGAATGATTTACATATGTTAGTGCAGTGTAATGTTATCACAAACGTGAAATATCCGTCAGTCGCACATATATTACTATAACTCTATGCGAATGACGAAAATTACCGTTTTATTGTGATTCATGACAACTCAGTTTTATCTGCGAGTCAGAAAACTGTAACTGAGCTGATCCTGTATAGTTAATGGGTTAATATATGTTAATGCAGTGGAATGCTATCACAAACATAAAACATGACACTAGTGGTTACAGAATGATTTATGTATGTTAATGTAGTGGAACATTATCACAACATGAATCATGACTTTAGTGGTAACGGAATTTTTTATAGATATGTTAATGCAGTGGAGCGTTATCACAAAAATGAACCATGACACTAGTGGTTACAGAATGATTTATGTATGTTAATGTAGTGGAACATTATCACAACATGAATCATGACTTTAGTGGTAACGGAATTTTTTATAGATATGTTAATGCAGTGGAGCGTTATCACAAAAATGAACCATGACACTAGTGGTAACAATGATTTATGCATGTTAATGCAGTGGAATGTTATCACAAATGGGAACCATGACACTAGTGGTAACGGAATGATTTATGTACGTTAATGCAGTGGAGCGTTATCACAAATGGGAACCATGACACTAGTGGTAATAGAATGTTTTGCATACATTAATGCAGTGGAACGTTATCACAAATGTGATCATGACACTAGTAGTAACACCTTTATATTTAGCTTCCCTACCATTTGACATAACACTGCTGCTATGCATGGGCTAGAGAGATACATCATGATGGAGACTGTTAAATGATGTACAGCTAGAGGCCACATTTTGAAGAAATTTGCATCTTGTGCTGACATGCAACAGTATCATTGTTACAATAGCTGTGAAACTACCACTTGTGATCAGGCCCCACTCCTAAGAAAAGAAACAGTAAAGATTCTGAAAGCTAACATCACTTAAAACACCCTTACCCAAGAGTTGAGCAGAACTTCTCTAGTTATCTATTATTTTAAACTCACACATTTTTAAAATACAATTCCATTCACCCTAACTTACCAGAAACTTGTTCTAAAATTACTGTTTTTTCATTCTGATATAACAAACATTTTAGTAATCAAGTACATTATAATGCACCAAGGAAGACAGTTAGGCATCCTCAAATGCAGATGTTTGTATAAATCAAACTTTAAAAGTGTCCTAAAATTACTATACTGCTGATTTTACAACTAAAAGGATTTTATTTTATTTGATACATACAAAAAGAGTAAACCAATTTGAGTAGGCTACCACATAGCAGTGACTATAAAGCAAAAAATTGGTACATAAAAAAGGGTTCACCTCCAAAGGCTAAAAAATCCTGATGATGCTAAGCAAATGGAAAGCTATTGACTGGCAGCCATAGAAAACGATTATTGGACAACACAGACAATAGGTGCAGTAGAAGAACATTTAGATGAGCTTTTTTTTTTTTGTCAGAAAAAATCTACCAAAGATAATATAACTGGCTGGCAAGATCTATTCCCTGATGACCATGCCATACTTGAAAGCAAATAGAAAGGAAGTGGGGCTCTAATGAAAAGTTTAAAGCCAAATAACATGGACTAAATGAATCAATATCATCTGGCCATGAAGGAGTGAAAATGGTGAAGTGGAAACCAGTTCTTCAGAAAAATGTAAAAAGACTCTAATGTACTAGACTTTAGGTGTAATTGCAGTTACAACTTTATTTCTAGACC
>NW_013668041.1:28891-35646 GCF_000517525.1 Limulus polyphemus | reverse complement strand
AGTGGGGCACAGGGCGCAAAAGACGTGCACAATTTGCAGCTTCTATGGTGGAGTCAAGCAAATTGATGAGAGCTTTCCTTGCTGGAAGTGATGACTCCAGTAAGCCAGCATCTGTTCCTTTTGATGGCAGTAAAGAGGTCAAAGTGCAAGATTGTGAACATGCTATTTCATTTGAAAAAGAAAACAATGAATAAACTGTTCTCTGTCCTGTTCAAAGCTACAATAATAATAAACAAGAGGATTCCATTTTGTCAGAAACAAATCCACAGAATAGTGTTGCTAAGCTAAAAGAGGATGACAAATTTAACACACAGGGATATTGGACTTATGAAGTTTAATACAACAGGCTCAGCATTTGTAACACATGCACATCGCACAGAGATTGTTAAAGTTGGAGCACATGAATTTCAACATAAAGAAGGTCCATTTGATGCCAAAGAAGGGCCTTCTATGACTGCATTTTGGTTCAAACAACACCTTCTGAATGGACAAGAGGTCAATCGTTCCTGGTTGGTGTATTCACCTCTACATAAAGCAGCATACTGCTTTTGTTGTCTTCTTTTTCATCTACATGTATGACATTCGATAGTCGGTCTGCTTTCAAATAACAGGGTGGATTCTCTCAGTGGAAAAAAATTGAAAAGTTAAATGCCCATGAAAATAGTGACAGTCATCATGAGTCATTTGCTGCTTGGAAAGAAACTGAGTGCTGAATTCGTCTTCAAAGTGGCATTGATGAAGAGCTGCAAAGGCAAATTCAGCAAGAAAAAAATAAATGGAGAGATGTACTGCGACGATTGCTGGATTGTACACAATATTCAGCTTCTCAGAATCTTGCATTTTGTAGTCATAATGAGGACATAACCTCAAACGAAAACCCTGGAAATTTCTGTCACTTTTGCAGTTATTAGCAAAGTATGATCCAGTAACGAGAGAGAGAGCATTTAGAGCGTGTTAAAAACAAGCAAACATCAACATCTTATCTTTCTCCTGAAATCCAAAATAAGTTTATAAATCTCATGGCTTCACATGTGCAAAATTATTGTTTGTCAGCAATTCGTAGAAACAAATACTATGGTATTCTGTTTAATTCCACACCTGATATAGCCCATCGTGAGCAATTGGCCTAAGTGATTCAGTTTGTTGACATTGACTTTAAGACAAGAAAAGTATGATTTTTCCTTTATCTGTATAAAGTCAATAAATGACTCTTTGACATTGAATGAGCAAAGAAATTATAAATGGTTTCAATTATACCAAAAAAGGTAATAACTGTTGTTTCCTGACTTGCAGCATGAAGACATGCTAAGTTTAAAACTATGGTTGTCACAGTTTATAAACACTGCTTTTGGATTTTGTTCAGAATTCTTTGTTGGATGCCTGACAGATGACCTGACATGACAGCAGCATTATCATAAAATTGTGAATAACAATCACTCAATAAAATTCCACCCGCTTCTAATTTTGTGCTTATTGTTTTCTCAATATTGGCAGCATCAACTCGATGGGACGAACTGCAGCAGGAGCTTAAGATCTCTGTCAAGCGTGAATCAGAAACACTGTGAAGTGCAAGAGAAAAGGCAGTAAAAGTTGCACATGAAAAACTGGATGAATTGCTAGGACTGTTAGAGCTATTAAGTGAGAATGGCATCATGGCGGAAACAAGATGTGGTGCTCATAATATTCTGTACTGCATGCTTACATTTGATTTTCTTGTACTTTTTCATTTTTGGAGAAATCTTTTATCATCTATCATTCAAGTGCAGAAACATCTTCAGGACCCAAAAATTAATTTTAGAGAAGCAGCTGCTGATCTTGATTCTTTGAAAGAGATATTGATAGAATCACGTGAAAAGTCCCACCAAGAAGCACTTAAAGTGGGCAAGAATCAATGTGAAACATGTGGATTGACCATTGAAAGAAGAAAAATACGTCATAAATGCAGCTGATGTTGGATTGACTGCTGAACAGGAAATTTATCGTATCATGAAGGATGTTATTGATTGCTTGATTACAGAAATAACAGGAAGATTTTATTGCTTACTAGATTTAGATTCATGGCTTGGATTTGTACTAGATGTGCAAAATAGAGGTGGTTAATGAAAGTGTTCCAAAATGCGACATTAATTTCTTGATGACCTAATACATCGTGTGTTGAATCTCTTACAACAAGGTGTAGTCATGAAAAGTTGTTCAACCTTTTTACATAGCCTTGTTGAATTTCTTACAACAGGATGGAATCACAGAAAGTTCAACATTTCTACATTGCCGTGTTGAATCTCTTACAACAGGATGGAATCACGGAAAGTTCAACATTTCTACATTGCCGTGTTGAATCTCTTACAACAGGACGGAATCACAGAAAGTTCAACCTTTCTACATTGTTGTGTTGAAATAGAGGAATCTGAATTAAATTAGGGCAAGTGTTTGGTAGTCTGGTTTCAAAGTTCCTTTTCTTTCGATTGTTAAAAAAAAGCAACTTGAAGTTAAGAAACTCTGGACAAGTATGATATTTAATATCTTTTATTGGAAAAAAATCAACTGTATACAAGTTTATTAGTACTTAATAAAATATATCATTTCTTCATCAATACAAAAGCCTCAACATAAAATATCGGATATTCAAACATAATTTGTTCAGACTATATGGTAGAAGTTAACATAAAGGAACTTTAATAGATATGTTGTTTGAAAGTTTTATATCCAGTTAATCGTTCTATATCAGATAATATAAAGAAAGAAGCTAATATTATGTAGATCTCACTAATCAGAGTTTTGTTAATAATATGTATTTATACAGCTTTATCTAGGATTTTATATTTCATTGGAATGCACTAAAAAGACTTTACCTCTGATTGATCTACAAAATTCCAATTACATATTCCACACAACATGTTTGTGGTTTGAAGAATGAATTGCTTATGTTGAAACTTCAAACAAATTATATACAGCCAACAGAGTAACATACTCATATAAAAGTCTCTGTTACCAAAGGCTCAGCACAAAATCCATTATCAATGAAACATGGAATATGCCAGTTCTGATGCATTTATATACATAACAAAATAATTATTACCCATGCTTTACTCCTTTAGTGTTCTGGGCATCTTAGAAATCTTCTATAGGTGTCAAACTACCTCAAATCTAACCTTATATTGACATTATTGTATGCGTTAAAGAGAGACAAAACCTAAGAAACAGTGATTGAAAATCCTTAAAAAGAATTAACAACACAACCTAATGTTACTGAGAAAAATCACAACACAATAATTGAAAATCATACTTTACTCGGAAACATGACTGCATTTAAGACAAAGCACGGGTAAAGAAAAAATGGACTGATATCATAAAAGTAGATTACTGCAGACAAATTCCATTATTTGGACTTATACCAGTATAAAACAATATCAATAAGAAAATTTGAGAAGAAACTATACTGAAATCTTCCCTATAAAAAAGAACAACATTCGGTTAGGTGTAAAAAACAAATGCATTCTTGATTCAAACTTACAGTTTATAGGTCTGCAAATAAGAATAGTTTGAAACATCATTGTAAACTCATACTTTTATTTCTAGAAACAAGTTTAAGATTCCTATAAAAACTATTAAACTGTCATTCAAACAACAAGAACAAAAAAAGAGAAGCAGGGTATTCTCATAACAGCTAATAAAATAAAAAAACAGAATATACTAAGGTATTTTGAAAGAAGGTCAAGGTGCATGATTTAATCCAAGCCTTAAGTGAGAGCAATTCTGTTCACATTTTCAGCAACTATTTTAAATATACCCGCCAACACTGTCTTCTGGAAGAGAAGTGCCTTTCACAACTGGCGAATTGCTCTCTGAAAAAGATGACAATTTCCGGCCTCTGAGCCTTGCCTGTTTCAGTGCAGGTCCTGTGAAAATAACAAACAGACTTGGAAAAACAAGTGACATTTACTGTAATAAATAGTTTCTTCACCTTCATAAGGACAGCACAGAAGAATTGATCTCATAATCTCAAGTAGATTTCAAAATCCTAATTATCATAGTTAGAAGGTAATTGTTTGTGTGTTTACATCTGGTTGAGCATTTTACTTAGAATATTTGATCACACTGAGCTATGATTGAGCACTTGTAAGTTTGCGTGTTTACATCTAGTTGAGAATTTTACTTAGAATATTTGATCACACTGAGCTATGATTGAGCACTTGTAAGTTTGCGTGTTTACATCTGATTGAGCATTTTACTTAAAATATTTGATCACACTGAGCTATGATTGAGCACTTGTAAGTTTGCGTGTTTACATCTGGTTGAGCATTTTTACTTAGAATATTTGATCACACTGAGCTATGATTGAGCACTTGTAAGTTTGCGTGTTTACATCTGGTTGAGCATTTTACTTAGAATATTTGATCACACTGAGCTATGATTGAGCGCTTGTAAGTTTGTGTGTTTATACCTGGATGGTTTACATAGAATATTTCATCATGATCATGCTGAACCAAGTTTATATACCTCACTAAATTTTTATCTTGGCTTTATAACAATAACTGAAACTACTACTACTCCTCAGAATGTTTCACACTATGTCTGTCGTATGAAAACAACATATATATATATATATATGGCTATTACTTGAAACCTGATACTATATAAATAACAAGTGTTCTGTAAAACCTACACATTGTTTTTTTACTTACTTACCTGCAATACTAAGCAGAACAGGTAGAAAAATCAATCCATGAGAAGCTCCAATAAGTACAATACCCAGATACATTCTAAAGTAGAATACTTCAAAAATTTGAGATTTTGCAAACCCAAGTACCACAATTCCTCCAAACTTAGTAAGTGTGATTCCTGACAAAACCTAACAAAAAAAATCAAAAATGGTCTTCAAAATATATTTTTTATGGATTATTATTTCAGGACTTTCACCTTAAAATACAAAACAAGAAATAAATTTAAAAGTAATGCTACAGAGAGAAGCTATTATAAACTTATCAAAATATTAAGTTTATAAGGTCAGGTTGAGGGAACTTAATAACAAGTTTCTGTGTATTAACAGCCTAGTTGTGAGATTATTGTGTTATATCAAAAACACAAGTTGAAACAGAGCTAAACTATCACAAAATATAAACAAAGATCACACACTAAAATTAATAATAAGTAACTTTTTGTGAACTAAAATCTTTACAGTAAAAGCATGGTATGTACTTATATGCCCCTCAACCAATTATTACCAACACAGAAAATAGTCAGCAGGACATATACCTATGAAGTTTGGTAGATGTACATGTTTTTATTTTAATATCATGTACTGTACTACTATTCATCATTAACATGACTTTTGTTGTTACTTATATGGCAATCTTTGCTCTGAACTGTTCCTTGAAGTTCTGTACTGTTTCTCTCTGGTTGTTTTTTTACACCTAAAACATATTATTTCTTTCATAAGAAAGCTTCTGTGAAAGCACAATATGTTTATATATTTACAATTATGGTATGTTTTTATTAGCATCACTTATGAAAATGTTTTAAAGTGCTGTATAAGTTTCTGTGTTTTTTATTTCAAACTTGGGTGATTCTAGTGTCATAACTACATCAAGATGTTGAAAGGCCAGTCAGAGTAGACAAGTTATGAAGATAACCAACTTCAGTAAAGGACTTCTGCTCTTTCTATTGGGCAGATGAAGTTTCTAGGCAGTTGAGTAATGTCCAGATATGGCTGAAAAAGAACTTAAAAATACTTCAAATGACATGTATGCAAAAGCAATATATGACATTAAAATAATTACATATATGTCTACCAAACTACAAAGAGTATTGTATGAATACGTCCAACACTGTGGTGTATATATATGTTCTGCTGACCGAATCAGAAATTTGTACAGCACAGAACTCTTCAATTTTACAAAATAAAGGCTTTTACAGGCTATTTGAAAAAAGAAATTGTTTTAAAGACTGGGCTATCTGAAAAATGGGATTTATAGGTTTCAAAAGAGCTTTAGGGGGCCTGAACTTAATTAAGACCATGTACAATCTTGACCTTTGTTACAGTAAACCGTATAAAAGATCTGTATTTAGATTCTGGAACAAGCATCCTAATCTCAACAGGATTAATACATTCAGTAGAGAAAAAGTTTATACTTACAGAACTACCCATTCTGGCCAAAGCATCTTGTGATCGTAAGACTCTGGTTTTTTTCAAACTTTTACCAAAAGCTTTAGTAATGTGAGAACAAAACTCCACAGAAATACCAACAGCCTGAAATACAAATAAAGTATATACATATATAAAAAGAAAGAGAAATATAGGGTTAAGATAAAAAGCTGCAGTTTGTGATATAATAAAGGCTAACAACTTAGGTTTGATCATGGCTACTATTAGTACAATTCAATATGGGCACTGTTTGTAGCTTCAAGGTGATAACTAATCTTGGCTCTCATATGTGCCGGTATCTCTGTACTAATCATTGCAACAGAGTTGGTTATTTGGGCAAACAGCATTGCCACAGTTAGTACCTTTATATTATCGACAATGTCCTATATCCTTCACATACCCCATCTTAATTAGTGGAAAAAATTTCAAACATCAGTCTCACACACATCACAAACTCTAACTGTTTATCTTATTCTACTGAAATAAGAAAATAGTTCAATAATTCATAGACAAAACAACAAGGAAATACAGGCAGCATGAAACACAAGGTAGATACAAAACAACATGGAAATACAGGCAGCATTAAATACAAGGTAGATACACAAACAACATG
>NW_013668041.1:19106-27927 GCF_000517525.1 Limulus polyphemus | reverse complement strand
CTATATTGTAGCTTTACAAGTAATATACTGTTGTAAGCTATATTGTAGTTTAAAGTTAAAACATGATTTATTGCAAGGTGAAATTTAATTAAATAGATATTAATTATTAAAGTCCTCTGATCAAAAGTAAGTTAACATAAATAATAACACTGTTAAACTAGCTGAATAAATAAATATCAACAACTGTAAATATAACAACTAAAACTATTACTAGACGATCTTATTAGAAAACTCGCTAGATACAAGTACTTGACATTATAATGTCCAATACACTCTCAATTTGATTACCATTACTTACCATTACAAGGTTGACTAAAGATACACCATTGAGACTGATATTCCACCAATACATGAGACCCATCAAGTTGATGATAATCAAGATTATTGTGAGAACAATGATGATAGAAGAATGAACATCAAGGCATAAGAGAATCAGTGTGACAACAAAAACTGCCGAGATTGTAATGGCTAGATTTGAGATGGTGTCATGCCACATTGTTAGGTACTGCTCGTAAAATACGTAGAAAATGCTAGAAAAGAAGGATAGATTAGAAAACTTAACACTACATTTCTGGAATTTTAAATGTTGATTAGCAGTCTACACACAGAAACAACAGAATTCAAAATTACATCATGGCATGTTTTGAAAACATATAATATTATAAGTATTTAATGTGAAACAATCTTATTAATTCTATTACTGGCATGAATTATTCATTGTGATTGGCCAAGAGCACATCATGTGACCTGAAACATCTGAACTGTTGTTATGGGTGCATGATGTCACAGAAGAACTTTAAAGATGACAGTTTTTTAAATTACATGTATACCAAAAAATTACTGTAGCACTACCAATATCTGCCATATGTCATTAAACATAGTCATTATTTATATGCATACAAGGAAAATAGTATAAAACTATCAAAATTTGCTCTATGTGTCACTATCAATCTAGTCTTAAATGTTAGGTATACAAAAGAAATAGTAAAAAAACTACCAACATCTGTATGTCACTATAAAATCAATCACAAATTACATGTATACAAAGGAATTAGTATAGTACTATCAATGTCTGCTGTGTATCACTATTCACAAGTTACATCAAAACAAATGCTTGTAAACAAGAGAATCATACCTTTTCAACTGTATAATTATATTTTTGATATACAACTTAAGCTTATATTCAATATGGATCAATAAAGACACCCTCTATAATGGTTCAGTCATGTTTCTACAAGTAGATGTCTGAAGTATTAAGCATTTCTCAATATTTACAGGCTGCAGACATCATTAATATATGAATATATTCATACTTAATTTTAACAATTTTCTTTTTAAATCTAAAACATCAGAAAGAAAATTGAAACCATAATTCTTTATTACCCAACTACATTAGTAAGAAAAGTGAAACCATAATTCTTTACTACAAATACATTAGTTAGAAAATTGAAACCTTAATTCTTTACTACCCAACTACATTAGTAAGAAAAGTGAAACCATAATTCTTTACTACCCTTCTACATTAGTAAGAAAAGTGAAACCATAATTCTTTACTACCCTACTACATTAGTAAGAAAAGTGAAACCATAATTCTTTACTACCCAACTACATCAGCAAGAAAACTCATACCAAATTTTTTGTTCAATTAACACGCCAGTAAGAAAATTTAAGCCACAATTTTTTTATAAACTAATAATATTCAACCCACAATTTTTTATTACCCTGCTACATCAGTAAAAAAATTCAAACCACAATAACTTGTTACACAAATACATCAGTTAGAAAATTTATATGAAAATTCTTCATCATTTTGAAATCTAAGTACGAAAATTCAGACTATTTCTATATTAAACTAATACATCAATGAGAAATTCAAATCATAATTGGTTATTAAAAACCTGAGCATATAACAGAAAGGAAGAAATATCAATTATTTTGGTATCTTATTTTAATGGTATTTTGCTGTGTTTATTGAAGTATAGCATAAATACCTGTACGGGAAAACACTGGCATCCTCATCTGTCCCATTAATACGGAGCATGTGAGTAATGTTGGTACTAATATCATGTGCCCACTTGTAAGCCTCAGTGAAGTCTTTAGAAGTTTTAAGCACAGTGTGGTAGGTCATGAAATAAGTTGCTAGAAAACAACAAGGTCTAACTAAATTCTAACATTTTGAACATAATTATAACAAATATTAGTAATGTTTGTACTTAAGCTACAATAATCACTTCAATGTCCATAAAACAAAAAATAAGTCTGTGACAGCTTCAAATCTCATTTTAATAAAAATAGGTACATATGTACTGGATGTATTATGTTTCGTCTTACCAATGCATCCCCCAGTAGATCGGCAGTATTTTGTGGTGTCAGAAGACACCACTTAACCACAAAATAAAATATGTATATGTGTGTGTGTGTGTGTGCGTATATATATAAAATCTTATCTACTGTAGTTTCTTTGAGAAAACCATTGAAGGAAGAACAAACTGACACTAACAAATGCTAGTTTAAAATAAAAACTGAATTAACTGACAATGCCTACTCAGTTATCATGAAACAGAACAAATTCTAAAGGTCTTCCTGAGAGGATGTAATGAGGACAGTTTAAGGAAAAACCAATGAAAACTGCAGATTTCATAAAATTCTTATATTTAAAGAAACATCACAGGAAAATAAAGGAAACTCATTCTTATTTTTTTAAATCACTAACACACAAAATTCAGATGGCTGTAAGAATGCCAACAAAGAAAACTGGAAAGCAAACCTTCATGAAGATTATATTAGAAATTTTCTTCCATAACTGGAATTTTGATAGTGACTACATCTGTCTAATTGTAATACATTTTGTTAGCTGCCATCTTTAATGTCTAAGAAATTAATGTATACATTCATCATCACTCATACCTCTGGAAAACATCTATTTATCACATCTTCAGGACAAGCCTAAGTGAAGGTCCTTATAAGTACATCACATGTTTAGAATTATCCTATGTGATCATTTTTATAAGCAAATGGTTAATGCTATAATTCTAAATTATGTTATTCACTGTTACAGTGTAATCAGATATTAAGCACAATAAACCATCCTATTTTACTAGAATAAGATAATTGACAGAGAAGTTATGTTATATTTGGTTTGCCAGGTTGAGTAAACCTGTTCGTTTTCAACTTCTCAAAACAAAACATTTGCTTTCTCCAAGTGTAACATCTGGTATTCTGAATAAAACTAGCAATTTAAATTAAATTATAAAAAAATATGCTGGGAAGAAGTATGACATACAAACATTTCAGTCAATCAGCATAATCCAAAACAAAATAAGGCATAGTTAATTGTGAGCCTGTGATAGAGTTAGTGAAAATAAAACAAACAGTTTAATGCTTGCTTACATTGTGAAAATGCAAAGGTCTCCATTGGCTGGTTTATTTGGATGTGTGGGTAAATTCAACCAATCACATGAACATAGAGCACATGGGTGGTCAGTTGTTAGTAGTTTTGTTATATGAAGTTTGAGCTGTAAACCTCAAGTATTTTGTTTGAAACTGTCTTTTTTGTTTATGTGCACAGCCATTTTGGTAACCACGTTCCATTATAGGAACACATTGACATCCTACTGATTATGGGAACACATCCTACTGATTGGATGGACATAAAAATTTACATCAATGATATTTCAGTAAAAATACTAAAATAATTTGAAAATAACCATGTAGCAACAAAACCACAAAATATGTGTCTAAGGTCTTGCAACTAATTGAGACAGGTTATAAGACATCACTCAGAAAGAGAGATAGTAGTAGAACCTGATAAATGGCACACCCGGAAAAACATTAACAAAAATGAAATTAAAATACCAGAAAAAAAACAACAACAGGTATTTGAATGATCCCAAATACAAGATGAATATACAACAACATTAAATAATTTACAAGAACATTAAATAAAAATACACACCTCCTATTTTTGTGTCATTATGCAAAAGTTCAACTCCACTAAAATATGCTGCATGTCCCCTGTAACAAACAGATTAAAGCATTTCTCAAATTTTCATTGAAATAAATATACATGCTAGTTAAGTACACAAAGGTTAAACACAGTCCACTAAACAGTAATAAATGAAAAACTACAATCCAATACATAATCAATATTAAGTAATATCAACAAGAAACAGTTACAAGTGTATAGCCACAATCCAGTATACAGCACAAAGAACCTGTTACAAGTGTATAGCTACAATCTAATAATTACTGTTTAAATATACTATTTGTTTGTTTGTTGTTAAGCACAAAGCTATAGAATAGACTTTTTGTGGTTTGCCCAAGCAGGTATTAAAACATGATTATTAGTGTTATATAAACTTTGAATTACCACTGAGCCACCAGGGGCTTAAAGAAACAGTTACATGTGTGTAGCCACAAACCAATAAACAATAACACGAAAACATTACAAGTGTTTGCCACAATTTAATAAATGTTATAAACATTGTTGATATCACATAGTTTATGATTCACAAACAGTTGAAAGAAAATTTCCTGAGTTTAACTATAATCCATGAAATAGGGAGAATAAACAATTCAAAAGTCAAAACTATAATAAAATACAATACCTACCCCTTGGGACAAACAGACAGGGGATTTTCACTAAGGAAGCTAGGGAGGTAAGTTACAAAGTCCGAAGACAAAACTCTCCTGTCATGTGGATCCACTATGTTACAGGAATTACAATGCTTAAGGTGAGCTGAATTAAGAAAAAGACAGCATTTTGACAAATTCATGCTTATGGCTGATAGGTTCAAGATTATTTGGGAAAAACACCAAGATTTCAAGGTGTTTACATTTCTTAATAATTACAAGACAGAATAAACATAGAAACTCTGAAAAAACCCCAAAAAATTTATTAACAATACATTCATTGTATTCAAAGACATAAATTCTGAACACAGTTAACTTATAGTTGGCTAATGGTGTAACTTTTGAAATATTGTTCAAATTACGTTTATCTGCTGTTATGAAAGTTAATATTTTTAAATTCATTTTTTACCTTGTGTTCCCAAAGAGAAAATATGGTCATATAATGACAAACAGCATATGTTTAGATAAGGCTTGCACATGTGCTAACATTTATAATTAATTTATTTAAATTATTTCTTAGTGTACAGCAATGTCTCCACTTTGACTTAACCTTTTAGTGTATAGTAACTTTTTCATTATGATCTAGCCCCCTAGTGGATAGTAATGTTTCCATTCCACACTAAACTCTAACCTATAGCAATGTTTTTAGACTATCCTAATTTTCTAGTGAACAGTAATGTTTGATTATCACTTAGTCTCCTAGTGAACAGTAATGCTTTATTCTAGCTTAGTCCCCTAGTAGACAGTGATGTTTTTATTCTAGCCTTATTATCTCCTAGTGAATAGTAATGTTTATTCCAGCTTAATCTCCTAGTGAATATTAATGTTTTTATTCTAGCCTAATCTCCTAGTGGACAGTAATGTTTTTATTCTAGCCTATTCTCCTAGTGGACAGTAATGTTTTTATTCTAGCCTAATCTCCTAGTGGACAGTAATGTTTTTATTCTAGCATATTCTCCTAGTGGACAGTAATGTTTTTATTCTAGCTTTATTATCTCCTAGTGAATAGTATTGTTTTATTCCAGCTTAATATTCTAGTGAAGATTAATGTTTTTATTCTAGCCTAATTTCCTAGTGGACAGTAATGTTTTTATTCTAGCTTTATTATCTCCTAGTGAATAGTAATGTTTTATTCCAGCTTAATATTCTAGTGAAGATTAATGTTTTTATTCTAGTCTAATCTCCAAGTGAATAGTAATGTTTTTATTCTAGCTTTATTATCTCCTAGTGAATAGTAATGTTTTTATTCTAGCTTTATTATCTCCTAGTGGACAGTAATGTTTTTATTCTAGCTTTATTATCTCCTAGTGGACAGTAATGTTTTTATTCTAGCTTTATTATCTCCTAGTGGACAGTAATGTTTTTATTCTAGCCTATTTTCTTCTAGTGAATAGTAATGTTTTATTCTAGCCTAATTTCCAAGTGAATAGTAATGTTTTATTCTAGCTTAACCTATGAATTTCTTTTTATTCAATAAACTACTACAGAAAATATGTTTAAGTTTAAAGTCCATTGCACTGAACATGTGCACATTCGTGTAAAGATTCTTTATAATACTATTTCACAGCTGGGGTTCACATGATAGTCATGCAGCCACTGTTATTTGGAATTAAGAAAGCTATTAAAACATATCAAAAATTTTCTTGTAACAAAAATGATAGAAATATATATTTTTGTAAACTTCAATTAATCTGTAAGTGTTAATTGACTTATCATAGCTAATTATGAGTTAAAACAGTGCTGATCAATGTAAAAAAAATCAACAAAAGTTACTGACTCAATAATTCATTTGAACTTGAATCTATGTGCAAGATCTTACCCATTATAAGCAAAACACTATAATATATGGTATACTTAATTCCTATGACAAAAAACCTTAATAACTGTTCTAAGTCTAGGCTTTTGAAAAATACTGCAGATCTCTGAAATACTGAGCTTGATGGCCTGGACTGGCAACTAACTAACTAAATTTAATTATGATCCTTGCTAATTAATGTCACGTTAAAGGTTATACCTTTTATTCAGTTTAAACTAAATAACATGAAATTTTCTTCACTATGGATATCAAAAATCATTTACAATTCTGAAAATTAGAAATCATTTAATACTTCCTACATTTTTATATCATACTTTCTGTTTGTTTTTCTTTAGTATTTCACATTTCTAAACAAAAATAAATAATTTTTGTTTTATATTTTGAATAATGAGTAACAATTAATTCAAAACACTTGCACACCAAAAATAATATGCATTTCAAACTTGATTAATCTGATATATTTTGATAAAAATAAATTGCATACCTTCAGCTAAAGGACAATAACTATGATTTTGGAAGACATGACAGCACGATGGATTCGCAGCCCAGCTGAAATAATCATCAATCCATGATGTGGCTGAATGGGCAATGTACGTTCTAAAAAAAATAAATGTAGCCAATCATACTTTTGTGGTTTGACCATAATTGGTAGTCTCTAAATTTTTAAGTGTAGCAAAACAGTTACCTTGTATCACTATATTCCATCAACAGTTAATCAATCAAACATTTCTCAATTGAGATTAAGTTTCACTTTCAAGGCTGTGAACCATTTTACTACTAAGTGCAAGAACTATATTGTGGGGCCTTGAGTACCATGCCCCAATGTGACTTCCTTATAAAAGGAATAGTGGACAGCGGAATGTTTTGAGCTTTTTTAATTGTGCTATTTTTCCGTAAGGGCTGTGTTCCACAGGAAAGAGCCTCGTATAACAATCTTGGCTTGTGTGCCATAGGTTCACAACCCCTGTTCTAATCAATAAACAGCACAGTTGATAAAACTGTAACTTATCTCTTAAGACATAGTTTTAAAGAACAGCATCTTTCACAGTTCTTACAATAACATTAATAATAATTACACCAATGTGGGTATCTAATAATAAATAATTATGTATTTCAACTATACTATTGCTGCTGCTGAAGGCTAGGACACAACTTACAGTGTTAAGATAAAATGCTATTTACAATGAATCTCAGCATTTATAACACTTCAGCTGTAGAAACATAATCCATTAACGTAATTGAAATACAAACTTTTCTCATTGGCCCAGTAAGAAGGACATGATTATAATCATTAATCTTATTATCATACAGTATCACAGACTTGACCAGCTAATGGATAAAGCTTTAACAGATAAGGATTTATACAATACAAAAAGGACAAACAGCTGGAAGCATGAGAAAGTGATCACATGAAGCCTGCCCTTTACCTAAGAAGATGAAATGGATCCTTGAGACTTTTTACTTACTGGAAGCACTGGTTGGCAGCCTGAGAAAATGTATACTTAGAAAGGAAGAACATTTGTAATTCTGAAAACGTTTTTACTTACAGGGAGCACTGGTTGGCAGCCTGAGAAAATGTATACTTAGAAAGGAAGAACATTTGTAATTCTGAAAACGTTTTTACTTACAGGGAGCACTGGTTGGCAGCCTGAGAAAATGTATACTTAGAAAGGAAGAACATTTGTAATTCTGAGAAAGTTTTTACTTACAGGGAGCACTGATTGGCAGCCTGAGAAAATGTATACTTAGAAAGGAAGAACATTTGTAATTCTGAAAACGTTTTTACTTACAGGGAGCACTGATTGGCAGCCTGAGAAAATGTATACTTAGAAAGGAAGAACATTTGTAATTCTGAAAAAGTTTTTACTTACAGAGAGCACTGGATCGCAGCCTGAGAAAATGTATACTTAGAAAGGAAGAACATCTGTAATTCTGAAAAAGTTTTTGCTTCAAAAAAATAGACTGTAGTCTGTAAGAAGCCATGCAGGGAAATGTTTACTCACTGAGAAGACAAGTTGGCAGCACGAGACAGCTGACTGAGAAGGGAGTGCTGGCTACATCCAGAAGATGCACAGATCAAATTCTGCTGCTGATGGTCTGAATAGTTGTAACCATCTTTCACTACAAAATAAACAGGAGCTCCAACTGATAGGTACTTGTTCAAGGCTTCAAAATATTTCACAACATAGGAATCCTAAAAAAACGTGTGTATATATATACATAGAATGTCTAAATTTGATTGTTTGAAGAAAAAAAATTAGAACACTGTAAGTAGTAATGGTGAACAGTAGCTAATCTTTATATTACTTGAACAGTTTACAGTTCTAATACAATGGTAAATAGTGTTTAACATTTCCTTTACCTGATCTGTTG
>NW_013668041.1:17715-19038 GCF_000517525.1 Limulus polyphemus | reverse complement strand
AAAAGAGCAACTAAAGACATGATAAAAAGATTTGCAGGTCTTTATCAATTCCTAAATATTTTTGAATTAAACATTGTGGAAATAGGGGTTCTAATACACTGTCATGATCTTTGTTTCTAGGATATCATAATACACTGTCATGATCTTTGTTTCTAGGATATCATAATACACTGTCATGTTCTTTGTATCTAGGATATTACAATACACTGTCATGATCTTTGTATCTAGGATATCACAATACACTGTCATGATCTTTGTATCTAGGATATTACAATACACTGTCATGATCTTTGTATCTAGGATATCACGATACACTGTCATGTTCTTTGTAACTAGGATATCACAATACACTGTCACGACCCTTGTCTCTAGAATATCACGATACACTGTAACGACCAACGAGTCTAGGATATTACAATGCACTCTCATGACCTTTGTTTCTAAGATATCACAATACACTGTCATGTTCTTTGTATCTAAGATATCACAATACACTGTCATGATCTTTGTTTCTAGGATATCACAATACACTGTCATGTTCTTTGTATCTAGGATATCATAATACAGTTATTACCTTTATCTCTGGGACCACTGTCTCTAGTATATGACAATACACTGTCATCACTGCTGTCTCTATGATATGACAATACATTGTCATGACCAATGTCTCTAGGATGTCACAATACACTGTCATGACCTTTCTCCCCAAGATTTTCTCTGTCTCTAAGATGTCATGATACACTGTAAACTACCATTGTCTCTAGCAAGTCAAAATAAAATGTTGAGAACTTTGTCTGGGTTATCACAATACCTTGCCATTATTTCATAATTACATGATACACAGTTAATCAAGTATTACACTTTGTGACTTTCAACATTAGTGACACTTTATAACCATCTGACAAAGAGTTTAAACAGTCCTCTTTTTAGAAATTGACCTTAAAGTATGGGTGGGAGCAACAATCTTGCTGGTACTAAAAATATCCAGAGCATTCACCTGTTCTGGTTGGATATCTATACAAATTACAGCATTATCCCTCTCATGCAAATTTTCTGACAATTTAACCCTATCAGGACTGATGAGCATCCCTCAGGTGTTGAGTGCACACATGCATATCAAACTTCAAAATGTAAGTAAATATAATAATTCCAACTGTCAACAAATCAGGTAATGGAAAGTTTAAACTGTTCACCATTGTACTAGAACTGTCAACCCATCAACAGATCAGGTAAAGGAAATGTTAAACACTATTCACCATTGTATTAGAACTGTCAACAAATCAGGTAATGGAAAGTTTAAACTGTTCACCATTGTACTAGAAC
>NW_013668041.1:13432-16975 GCF_000517525.1 Limulus polyphemus | reverse complement strand
TATCCCTCTCATGCAAATTTTCTGACAATTTAACCCTATCAGGACTGATGAGCATCCCTCAGGTGTTGAGTGCACACATGCATATCAAACTTCAAAATGTAAGTAAATATAATAATTCCAACAGTATTTCCACAATGTTTTAATTTATAAAAAACTTTTAAGAATTTATACAGACCTGCAAATCTTTTCATTTCTGAAAATGTTTTGTGTTAAATTATATGTGCTGGAAAGCTACAGAAATTTTATTCTATGAAAGACATCATGTAAGATTTAGTTAGGTCTAGTATGTGTGGTAGGTGACTTGAATCATTATTTATTTTATCATATTCAAACAATGTGGATCAGTAAAAGAACTTATTATCTATTGCAAAGAAACCACATTAGCTATAAATTGATCATGGCCAAGAATATTGTTAGCAAAAATATTATCAGCCTGACCTGATGTTAAAGGTCAAGTTATAAGTCACTGATCAATCTTTACCACTTGTTGTCGTATTTTTTATGATTTAAATCCACAAGCGTTGACTACCACAATTGTCAAAATAAAGTATAAGAAGAGGGTAATGAATTTCAATCAACTTAAAACTGAATAATTATATATATAAAATGAAACTTTTGTATCGACAATAAAAAAAATTAACGTGAAAAGAAGTATTTTAATGTTTTTTTACAACAGTTTCTCAACAAAATTTTAGAAATTTCATAACATAAAAATGATAGAAAAATAATGAAGTTATATGACTTTTTTTAAAGATAAAACTAAATATTACTTAATAAGATATTAACTTTCAAGCAACGTGGTTTCCATTGTGACAAGGAAACATTCAAGAGATATGAATGACACACCATGGTCCAAAATTTATTAATAATATTATTGCTTTTATTATTATATAATTACCTGAGGCATGGAGAGTTTCTGGTCTAGTCCAACATCTATTTGATTAAGAACAGCTACTGAAGAACACAGCCAGCCAACAAAAATAGTTAGCTACAAAAATTATCAATTTGTTTTGACATTTTGTAAATATAGATACATAAAAAGTTTCAGCCAAAAAAATACTATGCTGTATATTCTAGCTCTAACCCATTCAAAAGTAAAACAAATTTTCAAATCACAATATCTGAAATTCAGCTGCTAATGAAAGCCAATAATAACTCATATCAATAGGGTGATTATAGTTACTAATATAAATGTACATCAAATAATTATTTTCAATGAGACAGTAATGAAGGGTACAGAAATAATAATAATAATGATCTATCAGATAACATTTACCATCCTGAAACCCCCAAAATCATGATTTATAACAACACAATATTTTGCATGTTTATTTTAATGTTCTAAACACAATAATAACCAAAATTTTCTACTTGTTCAGAGAGTGTCCTCCATCACACAGAACAGGATTAAACAAACTGCTTCTACAAGTGTTACTTCAAAACCATTATCACTTTTAAAAGACAAGTCTCAATATTCATGCAAGGTTAGGTAAAAAAACATGGGCAGATATTACATTTAACGTTGTCAACAACACAATAATGATTACAAGTACAACAGTGAACAGGTGAAGGATATATCTCTTGCTACGCTGATGATAATTATACTACTTTACAAATACAAGTAGAATGATGATATATTTGATGCTACACTGATTGTAATTCTAATACTTTACAAATACAGATATAATGATGATATATCTCCTGCTACACTGATGGTAATTCTAATACTTTACAAATACAGGTAGAATGATGATATATCTCCTGCTACACTGATGGTAATTCTAATACTTTACAAATACAGGTAGAATGATGATATATCTCCTGCTACACTGATGGTAATTCTAATACTTGACAAATACAGATATAATGATGATATATCTCCTGCTACACTGATTGTAATTATAATACTTTACAAATACCGACATAATGATGATATATCTCCTGCTACACTGACTGTAATTATAATACTTTACAAATACAGACATAATGATGATATATCTCCTGCTACATTGATAGTGAAGGTTTTCATGAGAAAGGGAGCATAATAATTCTTGAAGATAACAGAGCCAGCTGTTTCCATGGTTATCTAACAATACTATAGTGGTTAATACTCACCACTGTGGCTCTCACAGGTGTTTTCATTAGAAAGGGAGCATAATAATTCTTGAAGACAATACAGAGCTTGCTGTTTCCATGGTTATCTAACAATATTATAGTGGTTAATACTCACCACTGTGACTCTCACAGGTGTTTTCATTAGAAATGGAGCATAATAATTCTTGAAGACAATAAAGAGCCAGCTGTTTCCATGGTTACCTAACAATTCATGTTTTTCAGCCTTTGCACAACATAGAACATCAAACCTATGTGCCTACAAATTAAAAGGCAAATTAGGTTAAAAATACCCATCAGAAACATGGTTTATTTCTATTTAAACTTTATACAATATAAAAAACTTTAAAAATTTTACAGCAGTTGATACCTGTCATATTCTCTATACTTTCATATCCTTGCTTCTTTAATAGGCACTATATGTAGAACATAAACATGTATAACAACTAAAACCCTACATACATAATAGATTACATCTGGTCCAATCAAACATTACTGGAATAACAAAAAATGATTACATCCAACCTAATCAAACAGTAGTGGAATATCAGAAATTAAACAGATTATGTATGACACGATCAAACAGTAGTGGAATATCAGAAATTAAACAGATTATGTATGACAAGATCAAACAGTAGTGGAATATCAGAAATTAAACAGGTTATGTATGACACGATCAGACAGTACCAGAATATCAGAAATTAAAGAGGTTATGTATGACATGATCAGACAGAACCAGAATATCAGAAATTAAACAGATTATGTATGACACGATCAAACAGTACCAGAATATCAGAAATTAAACAGATTATGTATGACACGATCAAACAGTACCAGAATATCAGAAATTAAACAGATTATGTATGACACGATCAAACAGTACCAGAATATCAGAAATTAAACAGATTATGTATGACATGATCAAACAGTAGTGGAATATCAGAAATTAAACAGGTTATGTATGACACGATCAAACAGTACCAGAATATCAGACATTAAACAGGTTATATATGACACGATCAAACCGTACCAGAATATCAGAAATTAAACAGGTTATGTATGACATGATCAAACAGTACCAGAATATCAGAAATTAAACAGATTATTTATGACACGATCAAACAGTACCAGAATATCAGAAATTAAACAGGTTATGTATGACATGATCAAAGAGAACCAGAATATCGGAAATTAAACAGGTTATGTATAACACGATCAAACAGTACCAGAATATCAGAAATTAAACAGATTATGTATGACACGATCAAACAGTAGTGGAATATCAGAAATTAAACAGGTTATGTATGGCACGATCAAACAGTACCAGAATATCAAAAATTAAACAGATTATGTATGACATGATCAAACAGTAGTGGAATATCAGAAATTAAACAGGTTATGTATGGCACGATCAAACAGTACCAGAATATC
>NW_013668041.1:5428-12486 GCF_000517525.1 Limulus polyphemus | reverse complement strand
AACTGCTGGTTTAGTTATATTTGACATGTTACAACTGCTGGTTTAGTTATATTTGACATGTTACAACTGCTGGTTTAGTTATATTTGACATGTTACAACTGCTGGTTTAGTTATATTTGACATGTTACAACTGCTGGTTTAGTTATATTTGACATGTTACAACAGTGCTGGATTAGTTACATGCTTCTTAGTCTATTTATACCTCAATGGATTGTGCAGATGTGGCAGAAAATAAAACAACAACAACAACAACAATAAATTTAGAGTTAAACAATGTTTATCAAGTCATTTTCTTTTCTTTAGTATTAAAGAAAAACTCTATTCTTTCTCAATACATCTAGTCTATTCATTTCTGTTTTAAGCAAAAGGGTCTAACACTTACTTCTGCCCTCCTAGAATCCAAGGAAAGTAATGCTACAAAGCATGTGATCTGGAGTAAAAAATCTATGAGCAAAGCCAAGCCTGCATACAGGGAGAAAATATGAACTGCTGGCATACTGGAGAGGGCACCTATGGACAATACAAATGTTGCTGAACATAAAATTTCATAACCATTATGTTTCTGTTAAACCTAATAGTTGGATACATCTTTGGAGACCCACTTCAACATGAAATCTATAAAATATACTATACATTTAAGGGTATCAATTATCTTTCAACTTCAATGCATGGTTTATACTATCTTACAAGTTTCTTTCATAATTTTATCAGTCAAGAGGGGTCTGAGGTCCTCAAAAATCTCTGAACATTTGTGCCTTGAGACAAAGCACAAAAGGGTTTCTAGTCTTTCGGTAATGCAAACTAAGCATATTTTGAGGTCTATATGTGGATTTCATTAAGACATCTTTCATGTTTATAAAAAAACAAAAAGACTTTTCAAATTGACAGGTCTAATTCCCTTTGTAAAGTATATACCATCCATATAATGTTCCAAAACTATACACTTGGAATGATCCTTACATGTATAGCTTTAAATTGTAAAGCTCAGTGTTCTTCTTCAGGAGAATAAAGGGTTATGTTTAATGAGTGTAATGAAATATATGGGCACGAATGTTGAGTCACATAAATCGGATGTTCAATATGAGTTAGCCTTGAGATCTAGCCAATCATAACCAAGAGTTGTTGGTGTCAGGTTTAGTTTGTGCCAAAGAGGTGTGTACAGTATATAAAAGACTTAAGTGTAATAATAGTTATAAGAAATGTTAACCAATTTATATTATCATTATTATAAAGATAAAATTAAAATAATGGCAAAAGGTGGTAGGAAATAGAGAAAATGAAATAATTTGAATATCTAGAAATTAAAGCATGAATTATATAAATACTGTAAAGCAAGTTTAATTATGAATTTAGTTATAAAAATTTTTTCAGAAACATGCGAATGTCAACAATCCCTCTTATTCTGAAGTAATTAAGTTGGGTCAAGATGAAATAAGCAGTCATCTTATATGAAAGTTGTTGTAACACCATGAAAATCAACAGATATATTAACACATGATAACACTGAAAGGTCATTAATATTAATAAATCAATGAAGTCAGGTCAATTTTTGTTCTTTCAGGTTGGAAATCAAATATGTGATCGAATCCAGCATGCCTGTCAATGAGGCTACTTCACACTGTTCCTGGTTGTGACTGCTCATTATTCCATAATCTTAGCCAATCAGAGCCACCATAAATAGATGTTTCAAAGTTCTGAACATTTCCGGCACCTCCTTAACAGATCTTTTAGATATCCCACTGCATTCTGTTGTTTTCCCTTGTGAACTTGGTCTTGTCACGTTCACAGGAAATCATAAATTACGTCTCGCACCACTTTATTCTCTCTAAACTGATGTAAATAGTTTATAATGTGCTCTATCCAATGGTATTCTAACTTTTCCTGTAGCTATTTTCAAAGCTGAGTTTCATTAGTAGTTCAGTCATTTGCTATGAGATCATAAAAAGGTGGAAACCAAAGTGTACCAACAAAACTCACAGAAATAGACAAACAATCAAATGAAAAACAAAATATTGAAACTTATATTTTCAAGAGTCAGTAGTTTCTTAACAAATATATAAGCTTATAATTTGGGATGGGTCTAAAGGTGAGGCTCCTTGGTGCTGTGCAGAAACGCAAGTTTGAACATTTTAAAAATTTTTTCATTGTGAAGTAATTTAATGTCGCAAACTGAAAAGAAATCAGTTCTAAAATACTTTTCAGAAATAATTGTTGAAATTTCTTATGTACCTTTTCCTTTGAAAGGTGCTCATTGGCCTGGAAATAATTAAATTACAGTAGCAAAGTGAATGAACAATATATTTAATGTACTTAACTAGGCCTAAGAAAATAAAACATGTATTAATAGCCTCAAAACTTGAAGAATCATAATCAGGGCAGCAAACAGACAGAATAAAATAGTGAAAGGTGAAATTCTGGATTGGTGCTATGTTTTTAAATTTCAGGTCTATCAATGTTAACAATATTATTAAGGAATGACTGGTGGTAGTATTGTTGTCAGTCTTCTCAATTTTATGTTTCACAAGTGATTGCCACTTTCTTTATAGCTAAAAGAGGATTATATAGAAGCTTATTACCTATATATGTGATGAATATCAATATCATCAGTATGCAAACAAACAGCTACAATTACATATAAACTTATGACATTCACGCATGATCAATATCAATAATAGAGAAAACAAACAGCAATGATTATATATAAACTTGTGATATTCACACTTGATGAATATTGATATCAATAATAGAGAAAACAAACAGCTAGGATTATACAGAAACTTGTCATATTCACACATGATATCAATATCATCAGTACAGATAAGAAGCAGCTAGGATTGTACATACATATATGATGAATATATCATCAGTAGAGAAAAAAGACATGACGAAAACTGATATAATTAGTATATAGCATCTAGGATTATACATAAACTTATGACATTAAACTCAATCAATATAAAATTAGTACAGAAAATAAAAATGGTGAACAGCTAAGAAGAAAATTTATTGGATATTTTACCTAAGAAAAAACAAGATGATTCTGAAAAACTAGCTAATAGCAGAGATGGGGCAACCTCGCCCAGAATTCGTCCAATCTGTTCTTCCCGAGATTCCATCTCAAGCCTATTGTCTCGCTAGGTTGTTGGAAAACAAAATATATATAAATAAAAGTTAAAAAAGCAAAAAGAAATTCATGAATTTCTAAAAGTAACTCATTCTTTTTGTAAATTATATTATTAACAGATTTTAATCTTTCATTATAATGTATTTTATTCAATCTGTATATCACATTGGAACTGGTCTAATATCAAACCTTTTTACCATTTACAAAGCCAATTACACTAAAAACACTTCACAGACATATGTATGAATATCTAGTCATACTGATCAGATGGCAACAGATGTAGTTTTTGCCAATACAAAAATTAAAAAGTTAATTGTGAATGGTTGGACTGTAAATGAGAAGAGAAATAAGCAACTAAAGTAACTGTTAAAGTAAAAGTTTTAAAGCATAACTGTCATAACTGTGCAAGTCGAAAGAAATATGCATTTAGGAATTACCTCAATTTGGCAGGAAGTACTAAAGCTTCAAATTTTATTTAATTAATTAAACCTTAGTTTACATTGCCTTATAACCTTTATATAGTTATACATTTCAACTACATTCAAAGGTGTATGTGTGCGTTTACATTTATATATGATATTTATGTTCAGTTGTTACGGAAATATCTAATAAAGATTTTATCTTTCACTGTGCCATAAAACATTATTTTTGTTCTTTACTATTAATATAGTAGCACAATGAAATTTTATTGAGCTTTTCTGGTTAAAGGAGAGAAGTCTTTATATCCAACACTAAAGTTCTATATCCCATTATTTCTTTACAGCTTTTGCACTGTTTTAATAAGAATAAACAAACTTGCCCTGGAAAATGTGCAAATTTTAATCATTTCCAGTTGTTTTGGAAAGAATACATACACTTTTCCTGAAAAATAAGCAAGTTTAAACAGAAATAAGCACACTTGTCCTAAGAAACAAATGAAATTTAATCATTTGTCACTGTTTCAACAAAGAACAATAATGTTATAATTAAGGGATTGTATAAACCATACAGTGTTTACAACAATATCATGATACTTGATGAAGAGTCCTAGTGGTAAAATGACTATAGAAACTTTTAAAAGGAAGGACAATAATGTCATAATTCTAGATCTCTTCATCAAGTATCATGATATTTTTGTAAACACTGTATGGTTTGTACAATATTTGCCACTGTTTCGACAAAATAAATGCATTTATCCTGAAAAATTAGTGAGTTTCAATGAGTTGTACTATTTTGACAAGAATAAATACTCTTGTCCAGAAAAATGAAATTTGGTGTTCTGATGTTAAGGAACAATCGACCTAAGAAACTCAAGAATGTTCTACAAAATAATTTAGATTTTTCTCTCATCCACCAAAACTAAGACTTTTTAATCATACTATAAACATCACATCTTAACTTTTTTCTTTGTGAGCAATAATACTTTTTCACTAGGGTCACTTTGTGGAATTTTCTTTCATAACACAAAATTAGTAGCGAGTGATGTGTTTGAGCATTACTATCATTTTGTTGATATTAGTTTTTCTGCCCAAACAAGCTTTTCAAACATCTTTTATAAGTTAAAAGCTGAAATACCCATCCTTTGTTTGGGTTATGTGGCGGTTGGATAACACAAAAATCCTAACTTTCACACAACTTATTTATAACATAACATATTATTACTGTATTCATAACTACCTCACCAAACATTTTGTATATGGTTTAAGAATTCAATATGTATATATTTAAATCATGGTATATACTGTGTGATGGTCAGAGTAACTTTGTATTAAGAGGTAGTGGCCAAAGTAGTGGCAGTAGGGGGTGCTTTCTTTTAGCTGCTTTCAACACCCAGCTCTTAATTCCTTCCACAGTGTTTTACATGATTAATTAAATTGACAGTCATTAGCCACAGAAGTGTCTTACAGGTCATAGTTGAAATGTCAAGGGTCAAAGTAGGAAGCAGATATAATGCAAGAAACAGCTCTTCATATCAGCCTTATGGTGACTGTTGGAGTAGAAACATCAGCTGAGTTTATGTATTATTGCAATATTGGTGGCCAATTTTTTTCATTACATTCCTCCATAAAGGTGTATGTTGTAGCATACAAAATCTAATAATTTTGTGTGTGTGTGTAAGGACATGGTGGCATTCATGAATATAGTTAATGTTAACTTACATCAAAGATAATAAATGCTCAATAATGGCAACAATAGGGGGTGGATGGGGTAGTTAAAAAACCACTAACACGTCCTTTGTTTCATACTATCATCCCACAGTTTGGTTGAGATTGGCCCAGCTACCTAGGAGTAATTAAATAACAGACTTTTGTGCTTTTTATATATATGCATATGTAATATCTCTCTGATGTATACATTTAGAATGTCTTTTGTTAGAAAAGCTAGTAAAGTTACAAGAAACAAACATCTCGACTAAGTTAATCAACTGAATACCTGAATTACAAGTTTAAAAAAAAAATGTATAAATACATACAAATGTGTGTAAAACCTTGATTTTTACCCCACAACTTTGTAAGTATAAACATATAAAAACTTACATGATAAGCCTGGACAAGGATGAAAATATTATCAACCCCAACTGCTAGAACAAGGAATGGAATAACCTCAATAATGAGAAGTGTTGCTGGAACACCAGCATAGCTGAAGATGCCAAGAGATGATGTCACTGATAATAAAACAATCACTACTCCTCCTAAACCTAGTGTAACCTTGGAATTGACCTGCAAAAAGAAGATACACACTTTTAAATGTAGCATTCATCTATGCTATACATAGTAAATATATAGTATTAAAAATAGTATAGCAAGTTAACTTCAACAATATAAATATATCTAGTAAACATACATAATTATAGCAAAATGGGGGAACACTAAAAAAAAAAAAGGGTTTCAGAGGCAAGTTGAAGAGTAACATTATAATCTGTTTTGAGTGTGAGTAATTAGACTAAATTCACACTTCAAGCTGCTATGCATTCAAGTAGGTTTACAAAAGCCCAGATGTTATTCAAGAAGAAGAAAAAGACTGCCCTACCAATGCAGAAGAAATGGAATGAGGAGCTTGAATGTTATTCAAGAAGAATAAAGTCCTATACCAATGATATATGCTCAATTTAGAGTGTGTGTGTTGTGTAATATATAATTTTTGCATTCTAGATAAATTTCTGATGTCTGCAAAACTTGGAGTTTATTATTGTTGAACAATCTACGTGCTTTTTCTATTATGTGTGCGTTGAACCGACTGTGTAATTTTGGCATTATACATGCTTTCTTTGATTTTTGGTAATATTAATATCTTGTCCAGTTTTGTAGCTCCTATCTCCATTCTGTTTTTTTTTATCTGTGTTAAGTAAAACCACATGGGCAGATAACACCCATCTAACCTGTTCAAACATCAGAAAAAGCACGTAAAACATCGAAACAGACTGGAAAGCACAGAATATTCTGTGTAGATAACAAAGAAAGCCTGCAATGCCAAAGCTGAGGACTTTGCCATCCAATGACAGACAAAAACCAGATGATTAAATTATGACAGCTGCTAAACAGTCTGAATGAAAGTGAATTCAGTCCAACTGGATAAACAACAGTGTTTTCTGAATATGTAATCAAGGTTTAAAACAACCAAGTGATTCAGTTCAAAGCAGGTGCAAACAGTCAGTTCTAGTCATCAACAGAATAAAAGAGTATAGTTTCAAGCAACAAAATAAAAATGCTCTTCGGCTACCAAACAATCCAATGACTTATTTACGAGAAAAATATTAACAATCTTCCTAGTGCTTTATTTAACTCTCTCTACGAGGGCTCGGTCAAATTGACTGACCACGTGACCACTTTGTACTTGTTTAAAGTCATTATAGTTTGATACTATTAACTTTTAATATAGTATGTATATCTTTACAAAATTTGTCAGACTTTCAGCAAACATTATAAGTCTTTCACATACAAAAAATCAAATATTT
>NW_013668041.1:3506-4428 GCF_000517525.1 Limulus polyphemus | reverse complement strand
TTCCTAGTGCTTTATTTAACTCTCTCTATGAAGGCTCGGTCAAATTGACTGACCACGTGACCACTTTGTACTTGTTTAAAGTCATTATAGTTTGATACTATTAACTTTTAATATAGTATGTATATCTTTACAAAATTTGTCAGACTTTCAGCAAACATTATAAGTCTTTCACATACAAAAAATCAAATAATTTAGTGAAGAATTTTTACTAAACTAAAAAAAACATTTGTCCATGAATATATCGAGTCTTTTTTAACTAGCCTGAGTGCAAAGTGATTTTTATGTTAAGATTACAAATACTTTTCTTCATCTCAATAATCTCAGATTTTATTTACATAATCTCTAAAACCTCCTAAATACATTTCAACCGTTTGCTTTCAGTCAAACTTTATATTTTGTCTGTTATTTTCTCAACCCTAACTCTATACAAGGTTGGTCAATTTGACTGACGACCTCGTAACCACTAAAAAAGAAATTGACAATTCTCTGTTCAGAAAACAATGCAATGTAATATGTCATTTGACAGACGAAAACCTTGGCTTTCTATTGGTTATAAATAATATAATATTAAACATAAGAGAGAACTATTAACAAATTCTGAAAGAGAGGATGTAACAGGAGGGTGTAGCAAGAGGGGTCTTATTTTCTATTTGATAGCTGTGTAACCAAATAAAATTGAAGACTATAAAATTATGTTTTGTCTCAGCAATGATGATTTGACAATGATTAACTTACATTAAATTTTGTACTTATTGGAGGGGTGGTGAATAAGTTACAGAAGAGGGGATGCCTAGAGGAATGCCTCACACTAGGGGAAATTCAAGATTTCTTTTTAATATTGACCAATAAAATCAAGAAATTAAAACTTATATACAATTAAAATATGGATTAGTATCTATGATTTTATGCTATACTAATTGGT
>NW_013668041.1:0-2738 GCF_000517525.1 Limulus polyphemus | reverse complement strand
AGTGATTCATTTAACAGTTGTCTAAACCCTGGAAATCTTCCTGGTGAGTTATTTAACAGCAGGTGTCTAAACCTTGGACATCTTCCTAGTGATTAATTTAACAGTTGTCTAAACCCTGGAAATCTTCCTGGTGAGTTATTTAACAGCAGGTGTCTAAACCTTGGACATCTTCCTAGTGATTAATTTAACAGTTGTCTAAACCCTGGAAATCTTCCTGGTGAGTTATTTAACAGCAGGTGTCTAAACCTTGAAAATCTTCCTAGTGCTTTATTTAACAGTTGTCTAAATCCTGGAAATCTTTCTAGTGATTCATTTAACAGCATGTGTCTAAACCCTGGAAATATTCCTAGTGATTCATTTAACATCATGTGTCTAAACCCTGGAAATCTTCCTAGTGATTCATTTAATAGGAAGTGTCTGAACCTTGAAAATCTTTCTAGAGATTCATTTAACAGCATGTGTCTAAACCTTGAAAATCTTCCTAGTGATTAATTTAACAGCATGTGTCTAAACCCTGGAAATCTTCCTAGTGATTAATTTAACAGCATGTGTCTAAACCCTGGAAATCTTCCTAGTGATTAATTTAACAGCATGTGTCTAAACCTTGAAAATCTTCCTAGTGATTCATTTACCAGCAGGTGTAAAAACCCTTGAAGATCTTCCTAGTGCTTCATTTACCAGCAGTGTCTAAACCCTGGAAATCTTCCTAGTGATTCATTTAACCAGCAGGTGTAAAAACTCTCAAAATATTCCTCATTTTTTACTTATCAGTAAATGTCAAAACCTTCAAAATCTTCCTTTGATTGACTTACCAACACATGTTGAAAACCTTGAAATCTTCCTAATGCTATAGAAACATAAGCAAACATGATGAGGTAGCTGATGAGAATAGTAATAACATCTGACTGACTCTCTCTGTCCAGTTCATCTTGAATAGACCGCTATGAAATAAGAAGCTCACATTTTAAAGTTATAAGCACCATACAGGAAAATGTAATTGCTATAAAACTATTGTTAGATAATTATTGATTTTTGTAAGTATCAAATACATTTAGAAAGGTGTCACAGAAAACTAAAAGACAACTAACAGCTACACAAAGAAACAAACAATAACTTAACAAATGTAGCTCTTTTTAAAGACTGTAAACAATTCTGCATCCATAAACAGTTTTAATTTGTACACATTATTATTTGAATTCAAAAGTTATAATTCAAATTTCATATTATATTAAACAAAATGTAATACCTGACTGGTTATCCTGAAGGTTTAGTTATCTTGCAAGTTTTCAAATAATATACTCTATAACACATTCAGTATACTTTAAAGTTGTTTTTACACTATATTAATTCTACATTGTAATTTTATGCATGATCACCACTGAACTGCCTATTTTTTGTTTTATTCACTCTGAAATACCAATGTTCTGAACCAAATAATCTATCTAATGCATACATTGGCTGCAAATGTGGCTTTGTGAGCCAAATCAGTGATTTAAATATCATTATTTACACAAATCTTTATGTTGATCACTTTGCATACGAAAAACGTACATGTATATTTGACAGTGTAATTGTTAGTATTAAACGAGTCTTTGCACTCAAAAACAATGTTTTTTTTAGAAATCAAAGAATGTAGCTTTAACTATGGTTATTTTTATTCTAAAGTATTCAATACATGATACAATTTAGCTAACATACAAAGTACAAGGCTTTTTAATTAATTATAATATATATATATCTTATTATTTGAGTTCCCATCAACAGAAAAATGTAATTATGTTATTTAGATGAGGAGTTTGAATGGATAAGCATGGCAATTAAATAATTTGTGAACATAACAAAAATGTATTACATTGTCTGCATGTATGAAGTGAAACTCTATTGAATAATAATAATAAAATGGTGATTTGACAGCTTTTTTTTATTAGTTCTCAGTATTTGAGTGGAAAATCTACAGACAAAATGATAATGCAAGTGATTAGGTAATATGTTAAACGTAGAACTGCTTTAAAGGAAGATTTAACCAAAATAAATTTTCATTAAAAACAAAACAGGATGAGTTCTTAGTAATGGTTGCTTTAAATAAAATACAAGAGTTACACCTAATAGTAGTAAAAGCATACCTCTGAAGAGAAAGAAATTGTCATGTTTGGGTTAGAATACTTCTTCATAAAATCTACATATCTAATTGAAAAAGAAGATATAAATGAAGGTCAAAAACTATGTATGAAGAAGAGCTTATATTATTACGTTCAAACATATACAAATTTAATAAATTTGATAATTTATGTAAACTGTTTTGGAGACCAAATTTAACATACACACAAAAAAAAACTAATTTTTTTGAAATAAATTTATTTTTATTATTCATTTATAAAACAAATAAAATGAGCATTCACAAAATTCTAAAAAACAACAACAATTTTATTGGCATGTATAACAGTTATTGATGATGTAGGCATTTTTTTTATATGTAGCAGTTATGGATAACCTTTCAATACACTAAATATATATAACTGATTAGTATTGACATTTCACACAATAGAACCTTCCTAGCTTGAATGGTTGTTGCACTAACAGCATCAAACAGGAGTTCGCACTTAATTCTCAAGCTTCTGGCTAGAGTAAAGGTGAAAAGATAAACAGCAGGAGCCAGGAGTTTACAGAGCTGTTATCTCAAATTGTGTTGAAAAGATAAACTGCATGAGCAAGGAGTTTCCAGAGCTAGAAGTAGTGCA
>NW_013668040.1:180420-186229 GCF_000517525.1 Limulus polyphemus | reverse complement strand
GCGGGAAATTCAAAAACAAACAAACTCTCTCTTAACAGCCAACTAAAAACATTTGGTAAATGTTTATTATGAAACACTCAACACAATCAAATTCCAAGTTAAGTTAAAGATATGATTTATTATAACCCTGTCTCCAATTCCGTTCTTTGAATTAAGATCCATTGAAAAAAACAGAAAAAAAAATACGGCACTGCTCTGTAATACAGTATATGACGAGTTCTTCTGTTTTTGGAGTACCCAGAGGTTGCTCTGATTTTGATCTGAGAATATCACAATAGAAAGTATGTTAAAGAAACTTGTCGACTTTAAGAAACTAATAAAGCTTTATGTTCAACTGCATATTATTGCACAATGTGCCTAAAAAGGTGTTTTTACTTTATAAAAACACTACACTCTGTATATGAAAACTGGAAAATCAATATTGTGTCATAGTGCATTAAAACTAACTGTAAACTGAGCACATGGAATTTGTGAGTTACTATACTATTAATAATGTTGCTGGTTATGAAGGATTAAAATTCAGCAAAAATTTAAGCAAACGGTTAATTTTATTGTAATTTATAGGGTTTAATTAAGAATACACACGCACTTAAAACAAATAAAAACATCTTACATTCAGAAAACAATCAACTATTTGGTGGTTTGTCATTTTTTGAGACAAAGTAAATAACCAGTAAGAATAATTAATTGTTACTATTTTCCTTGATCGATGAACGGAAGGATAAAGTTCTTGAATGCTGAATCCCTGCTGGACTGCTTCTCGCTAATACTATTATACTCTACAGGAAGCACGTCTCCTACCGTGATAATGTACTGCTACTATTGTGTGGTTATTAGAGCGAAACCAGACTATTTTTTCGAAAGGTCACCTTATCTTTTCATGTTTTAAAGACTTTACAAAGATTTTTGGTGATACCGTAAATTTGGATATTTCAACTGTGGATTAATATATTCTGAGCAATTTTGCGAGTACAGTTCGTAGAAAAATAGACACTCAAAACTAAATGTTCATAAAACAAATACCACTGTTAAAATTCCCCAAAAGTAACCCCAACTGAAATGAGAGTTACACGTACACCAAACGAATCCACTGGCCTCCAGTGGCACAGCGGTTTGTCTGCGCACTTACAGCATTAGAAACCGGGTTTCGATACCCGTGGTGGGCAGCGCACAGATAGCCCATTGTGTAGCTTTGTGCTTAATTACAAACGAATCCACCAAGCACGAAGAGGACACCTTTTTTTGAATTAGAATATTCTACTTCATAAAGGGGAAATCAGATGTTGTATGTACAGTTTTGCCATATTTATTCTGTGGATGAATGTACCTTAATCGACAATGTGATAAAAATATTTCACTACAAAACCACAAACAAGTGCGCGGCAATATTGGTCACCTACTCGAAAGGTAGTGACTAAATTATTTTGAAAGGCACGAGATGTCCATACTGCTTCGTAATGATTCTAACAAGAACGTATGGAAGTTTGTAAACGAATAATTATCTGCAGTTTATCACACACCATACGTTCATCCAACATATGCGCCAAAGCTGGCAAGTGAAAACGGAAAGCCAAAGACAAGCAATCATTTTATAGATTTAAAATAGTCAAAAATCCAGTACAAATCCATTAATTAAAGTTTTTTGAAGTTGATTTTCAGGCTATTGCCAAAGAGTTTTGATCGCTGAAGATATAAACTGTTATATGAAAATGGAGGAGGTATTGAGATGAGATCTAATATGGCTTGACTAATACCGACTTGCTACCTATGGGATTGAAACCCTTCGCCCTTTCAATCGTGGGGGTGTTATAATGTGTCAGTCAATTTCACTAAGCGTTGGTATAACAACAGCCAACGAGTTGGCGATGTGGTGTTGTTGACTAGCTGCTTTCCCTCTAACCTATCATTTCAAAATTGGGTTTGTTTGTTTGTTTTGAATTTCGCGCAAAGCTACACGAGGGCTATCTGCGCTAGTCGTCTCTAATTTAGCAGTGTAAGACTAGAGGGAAGGCAGCTAGTCATCACCACCCACCGCCAACTCTTGGGCTACTCTTTTACCAACGAATAGTGGGATTGAACGCAACATTATATATCGCCCCACGGCTGAAAGGGCGAGCATGTTTGGTGTGACGGGGATTAGAACCCGCGACCCTCAGATTGCGAGTCGAGCGCCCTAACCACCTGGCCAAGCCGGGCCACTCAAAATTAGGGACGGCTAGCGCAGATAGTACTCGAGAACTTTAGGTGAAAATTTAAGAAACGAACTAATGAGATCACGACATACTGGTCGTTATCTTTTCTTAAACGCAAAAACATGGTTAAAAAACGAGGCAGTACTACTGAAAAATTCCAAATAATTAAAAACACAAAAATAATAAATTCGCAAAAATCAATATATGCAAAAATTTCTATATTTACGTTCAAGTGTTTAATTGGCATTTACGTTTCGCTTGATTTTTATAATAATTTAAAACAAAAAAAAATAACAATTCAAACAACTGGTAATAATTTTTTTCTTTTTTTCAAATAAAGTTTTCTTACGGAATGAGCGGGTCTTAAACTATAACAGATGGAATGGTATTACGAGAAATTTCATCTATTTCTAGCCGTTAATAATAGGTTTAATTTAAGTACGGATGTTATTGTTATTTCAATTTAGACTGTCGCAGTTTGGAAGCTTAAACACGAATCGCATCAAACATGTATTAATTTTCTAGTAAAAGCATAACGGAAAAAAAGAAACGTATATAAACAGAAAATGAACCTATGATGAAAAATGGTTCAGATTCTCGTTTACTCTCTTTTTTTTTTTTAAACAGAACCAGAAACACGATTCTGTAATTTTGATATAAAATGTGTAATTACCTTTCTTTGACTACAACTTTGAGCTACGAAGTATATATGTTGTACTTGAGTCATTTCTTGAGTTACCCTTTGTCCTTTTTCTTCCATGCTCTCCGGTCACTCAGCGGTCAATCTAAGGGCTTATAACACTAAATGTCGAATTTAGGTGTCTGCGGTAGGCGGATCACAGATAGCTTATTGAGTAGCTTTGTGTTTAACACCAAACAAAATGATTTTCCATTACCGCTTTTGCTCATGTGATTTTGTTCCTACGTGACTAGTTTTCTCTGTAAAAGAAAACTGCAAACCCTTTTAGAATGTCTGTTCTGCAAAGATTAAAAACCGATAAGTATTTAAAAGATATTACTAAGGTGCGATGAAAATTCTAGTTATGACTTATTCTAAGCATTATCAAGGCAAAAGCACCATCTTGCGTCATTTGTCACAAGTAAGCTTAGAATGTTAATTTCGTATTATCTTTAGCCTGTGCAAACGTATTTATTTGTTAATTTCTTATCTTCACCAAAACGTGAATTTCAATGAAGAAAATATGATACTAAGTTCTATTATTCATTGTATGTTGGTTTGGGTGTTACCAAGCGCAAAGCTACACCATCTGTATTTTGGCCATCTCTGGTATCGAAACCCGATTTTTAGTATCATAAGCCTGCAAACTTACCGCTGAGCCACTGGAGGGCTATATATATTATAATTAATATTTCATTTCTGAAGAGAAGTATAAACACTCCTAAAGAAAATATTTTCATTCATTCTAAAACATTAAAACAAATTTACTGAGTTTTAAAGTAAATAAATAAGTAAAATTACTTGTAACAAATAGAAAAAATGATAGTTAAAAAAGGAATATTAACAATAACATTACATGGACTTATGTGTAAATGATAACAGCAATGACACAGAATTACTCTGTCACTTACCAAATAATTTAATCATACCGAAGTAACTTATAGATTGAAGATGGAAAAGCGTACATATGTATTTCACCGTTTCTTTGGCATGTTTAGCAAACCATTTCTGCAATAAGCACTGTTAGGTGTAACAGCTAGGACCTTGTATAAAATCGTTTAAATCTAAAATAAAAATGTAACCGAGCGTTTCGCATGCCATTATCTTTACACGTAAACTTTAAGATGAGCTCATTTAGACTATTGTATGTTATTTTAAGTGCCTTTTTTGTTGTTTTTTTGTAGTCTAAAGGCGAGCTTGTATTCTACGGGTGTTAAACTATGTCATGTGACATCCCGACTTGCCTGTAATGGTTCATCTCTTACGTCACAACTCATAAACTCCAGTCTTTAAGAATGATGCGCTGTGGTAAGTTGAACAGTCGGATCATTTGATGGTGTTTTGTTCTGCTGAAGACTAAAATGATGGAACATATGACACTTATATAATGCTACACATAAATAGAACAAGTCTGTTAAAAAAAAGACATATTGGTTTGTGTCTTTTCTCTCTCTTTCTGTGTATATAAAACCAGAAAATATAGTTGTACGCCCTCGTCTTTTGAAGCTGTTTATTTTAAATCAACATGAAAATTGTATCGTCTATGTGTAAGCTGATATTCAGTGACAACCTGAATTACCAGTGCAACAGACTTAAGAACACGCATAATATGCTTGTATGTTCATATTTTAGCAAATATTATATTAAATGTCAATTTGGTTTTAAAGAATTATTTTTCATGCGATGGGCATTCTTCTTTAACTCCACTTCCGTTACTTCTACATTTCATTGAAAAAATATGTCCCCCCGATGGGACAGTGATACGGTTTGTTTGTTTGTTTGTTTTTGAATTTCGCGCAAAGCTACACGAGGGCTATCTGCGCTAGCCGTCCCTAATTTAGCAGTGTAAGACTAGAGGGAAGGCAGCTAGTCATCACCACACATCGCCAAATCTTGGGCTACTCTTTTTACCAACGAATAGTGGGATTGACCGTCACATTATAACGCCCCCACGCCTGAAAGGGCGAGCATGTTTGGTGTGACAGGGATTCGAACCCGCGACCCTCACATTGCGAGTCGAGTGCCTTAACCACCTGGCCATGCCGGGCTCGATAAGTTTACGGACTTACAATGCTAAAATCGGGGGTTCGATTCCCCGCGGTGAATATATTTATTCTAAAACAAATATACCTGCTTGAATTAAATTTTAGCAGAAATCGCTCTAACTAGTTTAATGTATCTAAAAATATACAGTTGATACATTCTTTTCAACATATGCACCTGATTTCGTTGACTGTGATATATAAATTAATCTTACTGTTAATGTTTATCTCTCAAGATTGCATAACGTGCGTGATGATTGTTGATAAGAAAGAAATGAGCCAATGGAACTACCAAACTGTTGAAAACAACATGGCACTATACTGATTTTTGTATAGAACTTCAAGACTCACCTTTCTTCGATCAGCAATTCAACGATTAACAATTAACAAGTTAATTTAGCATTAATAACATCGTGTTCTTCAAGAATCGATCAGTACGACTTGCGTTTCGGTTGAAAGAGTTGAAATTAAATCATTAAGTCAAAGATATATGAACTAAAAAGTAAATATCCAAAAAATGCAGATAATCTGCAGTATCACACAATTCTAAACTTTCACATTTCCAAATGAACATATCATCTGAATAAAACTGTCTATAAATCAGTCACTCGAAAACTTCTGCAGGTTGGTTGGTTTTTGGGGGCTTTATGGCGCAAAGCAACTAGGCTATCTGCGCCAAACAACCAGTAATAACAGTGACAGTAAATTACAATAAAATGTAAAAATACAGCTAGTTAAAACCGAAATATGTCCAAAATTTGGATAAAAGATTATATAGAATTAAAAAGACGTATAATGTGTAAAAATTAAAAATACAATCTAGTAGGTTGGTTGGTTGGTTGGTTTTTTGGGGCTTTATGGCGCAAAGCAGCGAGGCTATCTGCGCCAAACAACAT
>NW_013668040.1:175349-179756 GCF_000517525.1 Limulus polyphemus | reverse complement strand
CCACGTACAGGAACCCTCGTCGAGGGGCGACGACCAAACTGAAGCGAGTATATAATTGAAAGGCAGTGCTATTTGAATAAAATTCTGTTTGATATTTTTAGGGGAACGAGGGAGGACTGGACGTGTCCTACTGGTTAGTACGTCAGTCTGAGGACAGTTTGTTTTGTTTACTATTTTGCGCAAATCTACACGTGGGCTAGCTGCGCTAGTCGTCCATAATCTAGAAGTGATAGGCTAAAGGGAAGACAGTTAGTCAACACCACCTGCCGCCAGTTCTTGGACTACTCTTTACCAACGAATAGTGGGACTGATTATCACATTATAACGCCCTCACGGCTGAGAGGGAGAGCATGTTTCATGTGACGAGGATTTGAACCCGCGACCCTCAGATTGCGAGTCGAGCGCTCTAAACACCAGGCCATGCCAGGGTGCTTTGTACAGAGAATTCAAGGTTCGCGCCGCGAGGCCGCTGAATACGTACAACTCTTTCAAATATATGTTTTAAGATGACAGTCAATCCCATTATTAGGTTTAAAGCTGGACAAAGCTCTTGTAGCGGTAGGTGCTGTAGACTGGCTACTTCATTAAAACTAGACCTCGAAATGCAGTCCATTTCTTGAATGAGAGTAATATATATTTCGAAGAGATTAAGCTGTTTCATTAGTTTTTATTTACGTTCTTTAGTTGGGCGGGTTTTTTAAGATATTTGGTGGAAATATTGATAAGTCCAGTCCATGTAACGATAAAGAATTACTTTACATCATCTATAATATTTCCAAAGGCTACTTTCTTTTCCACATTGTTCTAGGCCTAAATTTACAAATTTTCAAGGGAAATACTTCTGTAATGATACTGAAGTACAAATTGACTAACTTGTACAATTACGCAGCCAACCGTTCGAGTAACACAATATACGCGTTAACTCTGCTAACTTCTCATTAATAAATACTTCACTGAACTCTGAATCACAGAACTAACTCGAATTGATATCTAATGTACCCATGTCTATATATTAGTCGAATTTTCTTGATGTTAACATCATGCGTCCTATAGCTAAAATTAATATTAAATCACTGAGAATATAGTTTAGAACAACATTATATAATCAGAGGGTACAAAGTCGGTTGAGGGTCACAACTGAATAGCCGTGTTGATATGCTAGCTTCGAATACCAATTAAAAAATTGATTATAGCTTCGATAACTTGTATTGGTATTTATCTAAAAATTTGGGTAGTGCTTGATTTCAAAAAGAAAAGGTAACGGATCCTTATTGACAGGGGGGGGGGTTTGAGTTTTGTAAAATAACAGTGTAAATATTATTAAATTTGTTATTTGGGATGTGGTTGAAAAGAAGTGGTGGGGTTGACTACATTAGCCAATTATCAAGTCGAAATAAAACGGAAGCAGATTTAAATATGATTATAATGCTTTCGCCCTTAGATGTAAAAAGAAAGAAAAAAAAAATCCAAAACAGGTTTTGAATCTCAATACAGAAAGATCCGGCACAATATAAGCAGTGAGGCTAAGTTTTCTCGACATTTGTGTTTGTTCACTAACTCCGTAGACGAATGTCTGCCTCTAAAATTAAACACGTTCCTTGGCCGTGTAAACAAAACACGAACTCTGTACATGTGCTTTGTGTATCAATACCTTCCCTATTTCAGGATGTTATGTTTTCTTTTAAGCGTCGTAAACAGAAAACAATATCAATAATTACATATTGTTGTACTTGTTGGGTAGCAAAAATTCGATTCGTGTCGTATGATAAGATCATTTTATTATTGTATGAAATTGTTATATTTTCAACATAAATTATTTCACTTTTAAACACAAAGTATATTTTTTATTCTGTTTTGGAACTTTAGTTCTATTAATTTTTTTTTCTCACAGTAAGATGCGTTTTATTCGTCAACAGTGAGCTTTGTGCTTACCAGATTTTTAAGATGCCGTACACACCACCAGACAAAGTTGATAGACATCTGAGTGCTGTTTGAGAAAACAACAACAAACAAACATTATATTTTTACTGGTAGAAACAGTGTGTTTTAGGTTGACGTAGTAGCGTATAAGTACCACAGGGTGGCGCTGAAGAGAGTATACATCTAAAATATTCTTGTTGCCTCAAGTCGTCGTCGTAGATTACTGCCACATCTTTGAACTATTATTGTCTTCTCCAATAACTTGTGTTTCTTACAAGAGTAACAACTGTATAAGGTCTGTCAAATGACATTTCTTCCCGTAGAATCTTTTCAGAGTAACTTTACTACTGATGAAAAAAAAAGTATTTACTCTTCCAGAGTGTTTCTCACCTACATCGAGAGGTTATCAGAAGATGACACTTACTTTTTAGGTTGCCAATAAGTTTTACTTTATTTCAGAAATATTATTTGGTTTTAAACCATAAATATTTGCTTATCTACAATCGACACATTTCCCTACACCCATTTTCACTTTTCGAAACTTTTTGTTCTTCAGATACATATTTTTTACAATGAAAGAAAAATAAAGTTTACTGCGTTTGGAACAGAAATAAAAATTTCCTATTTCTTATTTTACATTTAGTATATTTGTAGGTGTTATGATAATGCTGTATTTGTGCTCACTACCTTTTTTTTCTAATCGAATTTAATGAATGAATCACTTTCATTAGTTTTCTATTTGTTGAAATCTGGGGTTCGATTCCTCGAGGTGGGCAGAGTGCAGATAACCAATTGAGTAGCTTTGTGCTAAACAACAGTTTTCTCTATCACTTTGTTAACGTTTATATTCTTAGACGTTTCGTTTCAAGAGATCTATTTTATTGAAAATAACAGGACTGTTTATATTCTTGGACGTTTCGTTTCAAAAAATGTATTTTATTGAAAACAACATGACTGTGAAGGAGTCAAATCAACCTCACGCCAATTTGAATTATATTTTGAGTAAGTCAGAGTTTTACTATGATTCTTTTAACTTAAGAAATTTATAGTCTTGACATTAAAAAAAAAGATAATATTTTTTTTAGTTGTTAATTATTTCATCTTGTTTAATACCAACCAAAAATCTAACAAACTTTTACTATTAATGCTATTAACTCTTGGCTGGTGATTCCCCACTATATTGTACTTATAAACATATGCAAGAAATATTGATTAACTTGGTATTTCAGTCACAATTTGCTCGAGGCTGCAAGCTACAGAAAATATCGCCACGTGCATTTTCTTTTTTTTTTCCTAAGTAAACCTGTGATCGAGGAGAATGCAAAATAATTTCTAATTTTTAGAGTTACTTTATGTAGTGTCAGTACATTAAACTAAGCAGTGTGTGTTTAAGAAAATGAGCACGTTTTGTATTTGAATGTTTTCCTCATCGGTATTTCCCCATCAGTGAGAAAATTTGGTGACTTTACCATGTAGTAAAATCGAATAGTTTGAATCTTACCACTGAGTTAGGAAAACCCTTTTTTTATTGAGACAGCTGTTCGTGGTAATAACAGTCTAGCAAACAAAATCTACCAAGAACCTAGAAAATTCCTTATTTTACCTTCAAAAGTAATATCATATTTGGGGTGTCAAATCCTCAGGTGACTCTCAAGAAAAAAATCTGTTAGTTGAACGGTTAAGGAAAATTTTGTTAATGGCCTTCCCGTTTGTGGATGATTTAAATAAAATATCCAGATTCTTCTCAACTAAAAACCTAATAATGTTGATGATTTAATTTACTTAATTTACTCGATCGATTGAGGCTGGCCAGAGTAAGTCTCTTTTTGTTTTCTGGACATTATATACAGCTAGATTAATTACGTATATTAAAAATAAATTTATATGTTTTGAACTTACGTGATTATTCGTCTAATCTCTACGTGATTTATTAAAAAAGAGTATTTCCATTTATATCAAAACACGTTGCTCTGTAAAAGAAGTATAGTTTGTCAGTAAGATGATTCAGGGCGATTTGTTTGTTTGTTTGTAATTAAGCACAAAGCTACACAATGGGCTATCTGTGCTCTGCCCACCACGGGTATCGAAACCCGGATTCTAGAGTTGCAAGTCCGCAGACATACCGCTGTGCCACTGGGGGTCGATTCAGGGTGAGCTGCTAGTTGAAATGTGCCCCTTTGTCTTCCCCTGTGAACACTCTGTGTCATGTATTATTTATTTATTGTGAAGATTAAAATGCTACTATGTTATTCTATCCTTTTAATTGGCTAGGCCTGGTTGTCTCCAACAAACTCAGTCAGGTGGGCTAATCAAGAAGAAAACATTTTTACACGCTAAGCTCTTACAAATATGAAGATTAACTTGTCACCAATTAAAGCGAACAGTATTATTCCACCAAGCTTACTTGTTTGTGAGTTTTTATTTAACTGATTAAAGTTTCAACCACTATAGTAAGGCCCGGATTAAGACTGTTTGTTTGTAATTATG
>NW_013668040.1:169667-174349 GCF_000517525.1 Limulus polyphemus | reverse complement strand
CACTCAACCACCAGGATCCTCTCCTCCCCTTCACGGGTCGCCACGCACGACAAACACGTGGGTGGATGTTTAGATCCCAGAGAAAGTAACTGTAAATACAGAACCTTCCCTGGAAGGTCCCCTCACCACGTACAGGAATCCACGTCGAGGGGGGCAGATTAAGACACAAGCTAACTAAGCTACAGCTTATCGTTTGCCTCTACCATGTATACATCTGTATAAAAATGCTATTATGTATCCGCCGAAAACAGAACAAGAGTATTTGTATTGCAAAAACTTATTTCACACCTTTATATGTGAAAAACGTTAAATTTATCATACTGAAACAGACAAATGATATAGTTGACCATAATACAAAAGGTTGGGTTTGCTAAAAACGTGGATCGAAAAACTGGTTTTGATTTGTAACTAATAATTTTCCTCATGTTATTCTGTAATATTATTAACTATGTAATTCCTTTTTTTCCTGGTTACCCAGAGGGCCAGCGGTAAGTGTAGGGACTACAACGTTAAAGTCTGGTGTTCGATTCCAGAGGTAGACTGAGCGCAAATAACATATTGGTATATTTTGCGCAAAAACAAACAACTTTTACTCGTGTTTAAAGTGTAAAATGATCTCTTTCCCTAAAGTAAGTGATCCATTTCAAAATAAAAATGTTATTGTTAATTTTTGTTGTTGTCTTGGTTAGTAAGCCTATGCGATCACCTAAATCTAAATGATAATCAGAGTTAGATAATCGATCGCCACAGCTTTATCATGCTTGTTTGTTGTTTTCAGTTAAAATCTACCTGAGTCTATAATTATATTGGTGTCGGGCACATGCTGGACTATGGATCTGTGGTTCCCTCAATCGTGTCCTATTACCATTAAAAAAAACAAATCTCATTTCGCACTTATGGATTGTGGGTGCATTATAAGGTGATGGTGAAATCCCACTAATCGATCAGATAAGCGTAGTCCAAGACTTGGCGGGTGAGTGCTGTTGGCCAGCTGTCTTTCCTCTAGCTTATCAATTCAAAATTAGGAACGACTTTGTACAGATAATCCTTGTGTAGCTTCGTGCGAAATTCTGTAACCTTCACACCAAAGCTGTACAAAGAAAATATTAATAAAACAAAAACTGCTAAAACGGAATGCGGTTGATTTTCAGTTAACTAGTTGGTGGTGCTAGCACTGTATCTGGTATAAATAACAATATTGCATGCCATTTTTTTGGAACACAAAAGTTGATTTCATCAATGATTCGGTCAGGTGTGGCAAGTAAATACAGGTACATTGTGCCAACAAAAAATCCAAATTCCTTTATTTTTATTCCAGTGGCTTTTTCACATTTTTTTCTAATGCCACATTTTCATACATATGGCCGTACTACAAAGCTGGAGGTCTTAATGGTGTTACATTTGTTAGTCTCGTTGCTACCTTTTGCATATCTTTGCCTGAGGTTGACTTCACTATTTCACCAAAATTATTATTAGTCAATCTGTAAGACCTGGTCTTTACTCAGAGTTCAGAAGTTTATTGCTCACGTGTTAGTTCTTGCCTATAATAAGTAATTTGGCGGTTTTAAAATGATATTGTGAATTGTGTATAGTAATATATTCATAAATCTAACTATGTCAAAGCTTTTTGATCTATTACGATCTCTCCTCTTTTGTACAAGAATAAAAATTAATTCCACCGATTTATCAGCTCAATTATCGCATTCCAAATTTTGTTCTTCATTTCTTTAGTTCTTCTCACTGTTGAGACAGTGTATACTTCTCATATTCTGCCTTTTTCTTATTATAAAGCTCGATAAAGATGACGTTCGTAATACCACTGTAGCCAAGCATAGGCCTAGAATAACCCAGCTGTACGGTAGAGCCATCTAAAGGAATAGTTCTAAATCAACTCCTTTATTTATTGTGACAACGATTTAAGAAATCCACGCACAATTTAAGATAGCATATACATTCACATACTGGAATTATATACTGTTTTACAGACATGTATATGATCACTTCGTGTTACTGTTATCAAGTAGTTTGTAGAGACCAACAAAAAATCATTACTTCACACGTTTATTACAAACACCATTTTAGCCTTACACGTACAGAGATATTTCGAATTCAATAGAAACACATCACTCCAACATACTTATAATACACATGTATACAATTCTCGAAAATAATGATTTTATGTTCTGGATTGTATTACTGACTTTCAATCATTAATTATTATTTGTTTTAGGTTTGTAAGGTTAAACAAAGGAAGAGAGCCCTTGTGGACAAAAAGCATGCATTAGTAACCATTTTCACATTATTCCTATTTAGTTGGTATATTTTACTTGTTAAATTTGTGTAATACTGTGAACAAGTATTGCGAATAATAGTTAAAGACATTTATCATACTTCAAAAGAAGCCCAGAACAAACAATGTGAACATCAAAAAAAAATAATTTAAAATTCTAATATCGCAGGTTTGGCGAATTCTGAGCTGCAAACTTTTAAGTGTAGTATGTTCTAATACTAATTTCAATGTTGTAACATTTATATGTCAGAACTAAGAACTTCGCATTTTATTTCATTATATAGAATTGCCTAAAATAGTTTTCTTACTTATGTTTATCTTTATTATGCTATTTAATGATCCATTAAAACAACATCATAATACAGAACCGTAACTTAGACTCCATGAGAATCGGTTAACCACAAACCACATGCTTAATATGCCCACCAACACTTTACCTGTTTGGTCGCAGTAATGACCTTTTGTTATTTGATAAACTATAACCGTCATTCAGTTAAAAGTCCCTAAAACAAAGATAATATTACTGTGTTTCGTTTCTAATGTTTTAAACACCCGTATTAAAGTAGTTAAATGGAAGTCATACTGTAAAGATGTATTTAAAATGTCCACTATAGTTTGTTTTAGCTCAGAGCCAAACAATGGGCTATCTGTGCTGTCCACAGCATGGAATCGAAACTCTGAATTTATGTCGTAAGTCCGTAAACGTATCGCTATTCCACTCGCAGTTATCTGTTCGTAGAATTCAGTTAGAGATACGTGGTTTGGAAATGAAAAAGAATATATTTCCATGAAAAATAATCCCAAAATTATAAAGCTATATATATATATATATATATAGTTAGACGTTTTGCATGAATCCTTATTTTTTTTCCAGCATAAGCAGAAAAACCGAGATACCTCTTGTTTTATTTCTTCATTGTTAAAAACAGACTGTTACCGAACTGGAAATCAAGCAGATTGTTGTACACGGGACAAAATATCACAGCTTTTGGCCACTTCTGCATGTAGTAGATAGAAATGATTGATGTGAAATATGCCAGACGTCCGATCATTTCTTAGCATGATATACGAATATTACTGCTAGCAAACATTATCACAACGGTTTTATATTCTCACACTATATATGTAGTATAAAAGAAACACTTCTGATAAGATAACACTACATATTATACATCATATTAAACAGAATATTGTCATCGTGATTCCGTAAACAAACGAATTTATCTAATGAGTACTTATTTTTATTTTTTACTGAATTTATCGAAATATTTGAAATATCAACTACTGGATGAACTTAAATATATTTACTATGTCTGAAGTCTTTGATTCTTTTTTAATATAGCAACAAATAAAAAATATAATTATAAATAAGATTCGTAAAAAATGAAGTTTATGTAGACATAAAAAAAGTTCAGCGAATATTGTCAGTTTCTATACGCATAAGAATCATAAGTTTATTAATTACGACAGTAACATTGATTAAAGAATATATCTTTTAAATATTACATGCATTCCCACCAAAGTTTCATTTACAAAGTCTCTGCAAAAGAAATCTTAGTACTTTAACGGATCTTCTATTTTTACATAACTGACTATGCTTTCCATAAATAGAAAGACATTTCAGATATTTCATTTGTTATTAAGTTAATATTTCTTGATTAATCACTTCTAAATATTGGAAATAAATTGCTTTTTGTTTAAAACATATATATTTAATAAAATACTTGTCAATGTTGTTGTTTAAAAAATAGAAGCCTATTTTAATCTTAAGGTTTTAAGTTTAACAAAACATAAATTTCATCTTGGGAAGTATAATGCACTTGCCCACAGTGGCACAGCGGTATGTCTGCGGACTTACAACACTAGAAACCTGATTTCGAGACCTGTGGTGGGCAGAGCACATATAGCCCATTTTATAGCTTTGTGCTTTATTACAAACAAATAAACAAGCAATTAATGCACTCAATTTTAAACTTACGTGTTCTAGTTTTATGTTTCTTTAAATTTACTAACAGCTAACCCAATGGTAAGCTTGAGGGCTTATAAAGCTAAAATTCGGGATTCAATTCCTGTGCATAAAGAACATATAGCCCATTCTGCAACTTGGTACTTAACAAAAAAAAACCAAACTATTCGTTATATTTACTATAATGTGAGCGATCAACTCCACAGGTTTTTTTGTATAGCAGCGCCAAAACAAAATAATAATAATTTGAATCTTTTTTTTTATACACATTATACTCAAAAACGTTTTTCCTTGCAAATTTTTATCAAGGTAAATAAAATATAGTAAAACAAATGCTCTTATCTTGCAAGAAAATAATCGAAAGTAAATCATATGTACGTAATTAGACAAATCACTGTTGGTTTATACGATCAAAGTATTGAAAAA
>NW_013668040.1:165215-168693 GCF_000517525.1 Limulus polyphemus | reverse complement strand
TTACAATGTCCTTCCCTGTAACATAAGCTTGCTGAATCGACTTCTGGGTTTTTGTGGTTTATTTACTAACTGAAGAAAAGTGTGATAGTTCATCACACCCTGCGGCCTGAAAGGCTGTCACACTTTAGACATGAGAAAGTTTGCTAGCGGGCGCATAACAATTTTAAAATTTAATTTCACTTCACTAACGTCTGTTCTTTTGTTGTTGCTATTAAACCCTGATACGGTTCATTTCTAAATGGAATTAAACCAAAGGCAAATAATTTTACCAAAGTTCATAATATAACTTGGTTATGTTTTCATGTTTTAATAGAAGATATTAAAACAAGTAAATGATAGAAAACTTATATTTATGAACAGTTAACCATGCTGATACAGCCTAACTAGGCTAGATCAGATATTTTCGTTCATGGAACAGCTGTCAACCAGAAGGTTGATGTTAGATCATGTACGGCGAATGGGAAGCCCGTATGTATGTAAAGAAAGCGTAAGTTTTGACGTTTTCAGACCTTACAATTTTCTTCATTTTGATTTTTTAGCTTTCATTTTTATCCTGAATATTTATTTTGAATTAAGTCAGAGTAGGAGCTGCTCGTTTTCACTTTAGAGGTAAGAGAAACGTTGTTTTTTTAAAGTGATATCTAACCCTAAAGTACACTTGTTTCTAACTAAGAAACTGTATTTATGTAGTGACTTAGCTTTTATGTGTTAAGTTTCGCACTTGTGGTTATAATCATTTATATATTGGTGATAAAGAATTAATTAAAATAATATAACCCTATTGTCGCCATTTCTTTTTATCAAATGCTTTAAAAGAATATGACATGTGAATTAATTAAGAACGTAAGACTATCTATTCTTCAAATGATTGTACCGCGCCTTTTTTTTTTTAAGACGCTTTCGATAGGCCTAACTTTAAATTATTAAACACAGTACATTCATGATGTAATCCAACCTCAATAAACACACCTATATATATATATATATATATATTATATTTACGGTGTCACGTAAAACATTTCTCAAGACAGCACAAAGTGCTACAGTAACAGATCGAAATTATTGATTTTTCTCTTTCAGTATTCTACTTCGGTTTCTAAACAACCGATCTGAAAAGCGTGCTCAAAGTAAAATTAATAAAAGAAGGAATTTAACTTGGACTTCTCCTGATGTAGATTCGTTTAATAAGTTGAGCAAATGACGGAAAGTTTAATATGCCCTTTAAATTGTACTATTTAGAAGTGTACAGCTTCGAATTTGATGAGCATATTGTTACTATGCACCTTCGAAGCAAGTAAACGTTAAATTTGGCGATAAAAATTCGTTTTAACAAACTTTTGAAAATCCTTTTGTGACCCAATCAAACATCTAATAAACTGATTACAGACAGGCTTGCTAGATTTTCTGTTATATAAATTGAGCGATTAGTATGTATGAAATTAAAGGGTTTGTTCTATCAAATATTTTAATTATCGTTAATTAAGATTTAGTTAATTAGGAATTTAATTGTCTCACTGACCAAAAATATCGGAAAAGCATATGAGAAACGTAACGCAAAATAAGACTTTAAATCATATTTCACTTGAACAAAAAATAAATAGAAAAATAATAAGAAACAAAAGATCGTGCTGATAAGACACCTGTATAGTGATTATAAAAGGCTCACCATTCACACATTTTTATCTTAGCTGTATATAACAATGTCATTGACGTACTGTACAACATATACAAAAACTTAAGGTGGTGATGAAACCTAATTCACACTTGACAACAGCTGAAGAGGTTGTGGTTATGAATGTCAAGCTGCATGGTAGTGGAAACTTTCACTAGCACTGATTAAGCCATTTCTGGATTTGACAATGAAGAGTTATCTGTATGTAGCAGAGGATTTCATCACAGAACTTAAAAGAAGATCTTTTGGAATAATGTTCCACAGCAGAAGATTCTGTTCAGGTTTTATTGAAATGTTACGATGTTACTAAAGCTTCTTCTTTGTACCAGAAGAAGAAAGTTCGGAATCGACATCTTTGATACATGCCTGTGTGACGGATGATTCTTTGGAAGCCTTACTTTTACTAATTTTAATACCCTTCATTGAAATGGCACTAGATTGAGATTTGGTAGACGTCCTCGTATTCATATCAGTTTGGCCTATTTCGCTGTCTTTTGCTACGCGTACCTCCTCCTCGATACAAATTTCCGACGGCAGAAACAGAGACGACGGGCTTTCTACATACACCGTAAGGGGAATGTCAGTCTGATCAAGACATGGAGGGAACGATGTTCCTAGATGCAAAGAAACGCTACCACTGTCAGAAGCAGTGTTAGTGTTGTCGTTTGTGGTAGTACCTTTTGTAGGGAATCCTTCTTGTTGAACCCCAATATCCCCATGGATATGAAATTCCTCATATATGTTTCTAACATTCTTATCAGTCTTACATTTACTTTTGTAAAACAGAAATAAGGTGAAAAGCGTAATCAAGCCACCTAGCGTTGCGGCTATTCTCACTCCGGTCATAAAATCATAAGTTTCGTAAAATTCTTCCATTTTTCGATTCTTGTACTCAGGAGACAAAAAATATGACTTCGAGCGATATCCCCTCCAATCCTTCGGATATATCGGTCTCCATAACACGGGAGATGATTTATTTTCTGCTCTATCCCGATCTGGTATTGCTGTAGTGGTTGCGTAAACAGCCATGTTTTACCACTTTCCATTGGTTAATTTGATAAATGATTGCATCAAAATATTTACCCTTATATTTTATTTCTCTTCGTTGGCTTATTTAGAAATACTACCTCTATTCTTCATCAATTTCCTTTCGTCATTTGAAAAATGCTTAGACGACAATATTTCATTTAGATTTTGACACCAAAATATTTGTTTTTATCAATATTTTTCACTCTTAGTTCCTCGAATATGGATTATGATAGTGGCAATTAACTTCAAACGCGTCGCATTATTTGTAACTTACTTCAAAATTTCAAAGTATGGTAATTGTCTACGTAGTTAAACCATTTTATAACGATGGTAGATAACACTGAAGAACAAAGAAAGTGTAGTCCAAACACTGACAGAATCCTGTTTATGTTCAGGATAAGGCATTAAGTTTGACCTGGAACACATCTGAAAAATAAAAATTATAGGTTATTCCTTAAAATCGACAGTTGAAAAATTAATACCGTTGTTATTTTACAAAAGAATAAGCGAGACTTTACCCGAATAGCCTATAAAACATTTTGCTTTTCATCTGTCTGTATTTGAAAACTAGCGTATTGATAAATATTAATACATTGATATATTAAGATTTAACCCATCTTGAAAAACAATTAAGAAAAGAACATGCAAATACTGATAAACTAACTTTTGTACTTGGTTTAGGAGATCAAAGTGTTGAGGGCAGTAGTTGTGCCGATATAATTACATGCATAATACATACGTATAAATTCGTGTGTGTGTGTGTGTGTGTGTGTGTGT
>NW_013668040.1:163631-164769 GCF_000517525.1 Limulus polyphemus | reverse complement strand
CTTCTGAATATAAGATGAATTAGATAAAACACACAAACATGCTTCTGAATATAAGATGAATTAGATAAAACACACAAACATGTTTCTGAATATAAGGTAAATTAGATTTTTTTTAATGAGTGACTGAACTTCTATTCTGCGGTTCACTAAAATAAGAAAATTCTACAATATCTGTTTAGGATATTAAAAGGTTAAAATTCGAGGAACTTGTGTATATATGTAAAATATCAATATTCACAAACGAACAACGTTTTATAATACCCAATTAAAATATTTATTTAAACCGATCAACGGTTATAAAAGTCACTATGCATGTTTCAACGTGGTTTTGCCCCTCAGTGGCACAGCGGCATGTCTGCAGACTTACAACGCTAGAAACTGGGTTTCGATACCCGTGGTGGGCAGAGCACAGATAGCCCATTGTGTAGCTTTGTGCTTAATTACAAAGAAAATTCAACATGGTTTCACGTCATGTTCAGGGTGTGAAAAAACAGTTACTGTGTGCTATTTAAGTACAAAAGCCATGGTCATGTGACACTAGTTTACAATTCAAAAAAGAAGATCACGCCATCTACAATACTTTCTGATTTCTAACCTTTCGTCTTAATGTAAAATCAAACTGTTATTATATTTCACTATTTCAGTGGTTTCTCTAATATTTCTAGTAGTCATATTATTCGGTTGAGTGAAAATAACCATTTTTTTCCCACAAATGGTATGTCCAGTATAATTTACATGTACAGCTGATGCAGAGTTTCACTTTTGTTTCTAACATTTCTCTTATGATCATTTATTCTAAATTTTAAGTTTCTTCCAGTTTGACTAATGTATGCACGACCACATTCACACTGAACTTTATATATACACCTGTTTTCTTCATTCATCTTTAGTTTTAGTTAACTTAACCTAGTTTACACATATCATATTCATCTGTGCGTATCAGTTATATTGATTTAAAAATAATTTATTTTAACGTTCTTCTTCTGGGGCCTGGCATGACCTGGTTTTTAGGGCATTGGACTCGCAATTTACAGGTCGCCTTACCAAACATGAACACCCTTTCAGCCTTGGGGACGTTACAATGTGTTTGTTTGTTTGTTTTTGGAATTTCGCGCAAAGCTACACGAGGGCTATCTGC
>NW_013668040.1:160892-162675 GCF_000517525.1 Limulus polyphemus | reverse complement strand
ACGCTTTCAAAAACTGTTACTTTCTCATTTGATTTAAAATATATTCAATCAAATAGTCATATTTCTAAAATTTAAAATTCAGAGGTTTTGGACTGCTTTTCAACGGGAATTTACTGTTTTATTTCAAGTACATATCATTGTAAAAATTTCCAGCCGCAAACAATAAAATTTGCTATATATGTTACTCATAAAAGTCATTTAAACATTTAAATAATATAATTCGACGGGGTAGACGCGAACTAATGATTAGCGTGCTTGTACTATGACTCCCAAGATTAACTGTTCATGACCTACTGCCGCAAAAACAAGCCCCGCACTTTGGGGCCGTGGGTGCGTTATAAGAGTGATCCCACTATTTGGTTTGACAAGAGCAGTCCAAGAGCTACTGACTAGCTGTCTTCCCTTTAGTCTATCATTTCAACATTATGGCCAGCTAGCGCAGATAGCTTTGCGCAAAATTCAACAACAACAACACAAAACAATCAATAGTGTTTATCCTTATTGAATTTTAGTTTTATCATTTCTGTTATATTAAAAATTGATGTAGCTTCTTTAGTGCTCTGCCTTTTTGACAGTGTCTATTATTATTAATGTTAATTTTTATTTATCATGTTAACAGCATCTGTAGATACTTTGATTTCTTAATTAACGGCATCTTTAATTATTTTATTTCGTTATTTCAATAGAGCCTACAGCCGTTTTAATATATTTTGCTTTATGAACAATGCTAAAAATTGCTTTACATGGTTAGGCTTTACGAAGAGTGTCTGTCTGTAAGTTCTTAGTTTTACTGTTGTTTTTATTGCTTTATTGTCAGTGTTTGTAGCTACTTAAGTTTGTATTGTTTTAGCAATGGTGACTATAGTAATCAAGCTTGTTTTGTTTTATCAGTAGTATCAATAGTTACTTAAATTTGTGTTGCTTTAGCAATGGTGACTATAGTAATCAAGCTTGTTTTGTTTTATCAGTAGTATCAATAGTTACTTAAATTTGTGTTGCTTTAGCAACGGTGTCAGTAGTAGCTACGTAAGTTTCAGTACTTTGACAGTAATGCCTGTAGCTACTTAAGTTTGTTTTGTTTTATCAGTAGTATCAATAGTTACTTAAATTTGTGTTGCTTTAGCAATGGTGTCAGTAGTAGCTACATAAGTTTCAGTACTTTGACAGTAATGCCTGTAGCTACTTAAGTTTGTTTGTTTGTTTTCAACAATGGTTCTAGTTACTTAAACATTTTGTTTCCCTGTATCATCCTGATTGAAAATTATAAATATTTAGAGATTCATGAACTTCAAACTACATTAAATTGTCTTTATTACTGTTAATGATGTATCTTTTGAAGGCTGGGCACAATGGATTGTCTTTGTTTCTGTTAACGATGTATTTTATCATAACTGGGTACACTGATATGTTTTTGTTACTGTTAACAATGTATTTTGCGATAACTGGGTTCATTGAATTGTCTTTTTACTACAGTGGGTTCAGCGTACATATGCACCTTTGCGTTTAAAAAACAAATCTTGCTGGCAAGTCAATGCAAAAGGGAAATTATACAACGTATAGTATTAGTACAGAAAAATAAAGAACTTGATCTATTCTTCAATGAGAGTAAATCCACAGTTTTACTTTTGACGAGAAATTTCTTGAAAAGTGCATATTTTTCTTCCACAAATGACGAGCTGAAATTTTATCTTTAAAAGTATGGCCTCTTCTGAGTTACGTTAAAAGAAGTTTTTAGTTTAGGTTCTGTTCTTAGATAATATTTAAGTTATTTTATTACTGTGTG
>NW_013668040.1:158622-160108 GCF_000517525.1 Limulus polyphemus | reverse complement strand
AAGCATGAGAAACCATTGTTTAACGGTAGATAACAATTTATGTGTTACTGTGTGAAAGAAAGATAATGTGTAAGATGGAAGAACAAGCATGAGAAACCATTGTTTAACGGTAGATAACAATTTATGTGTTACTGTGTGAAAGAAAGATAATGTGTAGGATGGAAGAACAAGCATGAGAAACCATTGTTTAACGGCAGATAACAATTTAGGTGTTACTGTGAGAAAGAAAGGCACTATGTAAAGTGGAATACCAGGCATGAGACACCATTGTTTCACAGTGGACAACAACTTTAGGTGTCACCGAGTGAAGGAAAGACACCGTGTAAGATGGAATAACTAGCATGAGAAACCTAAATTTAATGGTAAATAAGTTTAAAACGGAGAGTTTAAAAAATACGCTGTAAGAAGTATAGATGAGCTTTAGTCGTGAAATTTTACAAAATAAAGTTATTATATACTGGTATTTACATATAAAAAAGACTTCAAAAACTGCTTGGAAAAATAATGTGTGACAAATCTTGTGACAAAAATTGTACGTTTTAATGTTATCAAGTTAAGCATATTGTCATTTTGGTTTATACTAGCAGAGATCCGCAAAGCATTTGCGATCAAATTAGTATCTTTATTGCAAAGTACTTCTTTAAATACATGATTTCTAGAATAATGCAAAATAATTATAATCACCGACATCAAAATCTATAAGTCGACTTGTATTAGGCCTAACATTAGTTAAGCCTTTATTAAGTATGGCCTGAATTCGACAAAAAGGTAAATTAACACTCTAGCTTGCGTACGGTTTTTGCTTTAGTTTATTTAGGGCTAATCTTTATTTATTTGTATATTAAATAGAGCAAAGTTACAATTCTGTTCTATTACTTAATGTTAAACCTTTTTAAAACTTTTATAAGCTTTTAATATGTTGTTATACAAAATGTCCACTAAAGTATAATTTCAAGGGATCTAAACAAAAGGCGGATGTAAAAAGTGCGTGCGCATGCGCATTTACAGGACAGACAAAATTGAGAATTATTATAATAGTGTGTTGTGAAATACGTTGATCGATAAAGACTGACAATAATAAAATCAAAAATAATATAAGGACTCATGTATGCTAACAATAGTTCTCATTTATACATTTTTCATGGCACTATGAACAGAGCTCCTGTTACATAATACAGTATTCTATACATTTTAGAGGCCCCTTTCCTAAGAACCACGAGCACCTATCTGTTTGAAGCCATGAAGCATGTGACAGAGTCGATGAATGGTTATGATAATAAAGAAAAAGATTCAGTGTAAAAAATAGACCCATAGCTGTTAGAGGTTGGATTAACTTGAAAAATAATACAAATTTCAAAAGAAGAAAACATTAATTCTAGCTTTTGAACGCATTATCATAGAATATTTTTTACAAATAACTTAATTTTTAATAGGTTCTTATACACACACACACACACACACATATATATATATATATATATATATA
>NW_013668040.1:149546-157705 GCF_000517525.1 Limulus polyphemus | reverse complement strand
AACAAATATTACGTTAACATGTTATACAATTATACAAAACCCGAGACCAGTACAAACGCTATATATATATATATATATATATCATGGATTATGTAATTTATTCCATTATGAAATACGTGTAATACTAGCCGTGGTATGGATACGTAAGATAATATTATTCAAATGGTGTCAAGCAGCTGATACCACCTGGGAAAATGCAAAATTGTTGTTTCGTAAATATATTGAGAGAATAGCATAGAACTTTATACAGAGATCACAGGCTTTGAGAGTTCGCTTCAATGAAGGCGTTGTAATCGTGTAAAATACACACACTTGTTTGTGTTACTGAATAAAATATTGTTTTGCTGTATTTTTAAGTTGTGTGAAATTTCTTTCCTTCAAAACTCAATAACGTTCAGAGAATTCAGAATTATTTTGCAATATATTTCCTGATCGAATATCCTGTTATTCTGCGGTACCTATCTTATCACTCTTGAAGGAAGTCAGTTTTACCTGACAATACCAACAATTAATACCATTTTACAGTGGTGTCTAACAGCTAACTTTGGTTTATAAGGGCAGTCTTGTATTCAAGTGGTGTCAAGCAGCTAACACCGTATTACAAGGGGTAGTCTTTTGTTATAGTGGTGTCAAGCAGCTAACACCGTATTATAGGGGGTAGTCTTGTGTTATAGTGGTGTCAAGCAGCTAACACCGTATTACAGGGGTAGTCTTTTGTTATAGTGGTGTCAAGCAGCTAACACCGTATTACAGGGGGTAGTCTTTTGTTATAGTGGTGTCAAGCAGCTAACACCGTATTACAGGGGCAGTCTTGTATTAAAGTGGTGTCAAGCAGCTAACACCGTATTACAGGGGCAGTCTTGTATTAAAGTGGTGTCAAGCAGTTGGCATTGTTTCATAGGAGTAGTCCTGCTTGTTTGTGTTTATTTTCAAGTTCCAGGGAAACAATACATTATCGTTCAGCTTTCAAGTTACATTGGTTATTCTGATGAGTGTTGTGAGGTACAGACAATTATTTTCTGTTTTCAATGTAGACCTAACGGCGATTGAGCCAATCTTACTTTCTTAAGTTAACCCCATCCATAATTCTGGAAGTTGAGAGGAGGGTCACACTAGAGGGATAGACGCCCAACTTGAGATTAGAAAACAATTAAAGAGACCAACATTCTCGGGCGAATGCAACATGTCTCCGTCACGCAATCCCAACATTGCCAATTCTGACACCATAAAAATCGTAAAAACTGTCTATGTCACTGATTGAGACTTGCAAGAAGGTATCTTTGTATCACATCCCATGTAAATTGGTTGACATACACATAAATAGTTCACGAAAACAACAAACTGTGCTTTCCTCACTGAAAAATTGAGAAAAATTGTCAATTTTTATCTTATGAATATGATCGCACAGGAGCTCAACATGTACATTTTTGGATTGTTTTACCTTTTATCACATAAAATCCTTAAAAGGCCTAAATAAAAAAAAAGTGTCTGGGCGTATTGGACCAAGTTTCAAGTAAATCCACCGAGGAATGAAGGAATGGCGGTCAATTGAAAAGAGTTTTGAAGGAGAAGAAATAAAGAGGAAGAAACAATAGAAAAACACAATTTCTCTCTGCGGAGACACAAAAACAATAGTACATTAACACACTTGTACAACGCTTATGAACCTACAGGTTATACTAACTAGATAAATATAGAGTAAAATCATCGATACGATATAAAATATTGAATGTTTTCCGTTTGCTGTAAATGAAGGATTTAAAATTCTAAAAGTAGTTTCAATTGTAGCCAGTTAAAGGGCACCAATATGTTAAACAAACATGAAAATAAAGATAATCAAAGTACTGTTCTTTCGACTAAAAGTGTATAAAAAGCAAACTGGATCATGCCCCTGTTTGTTACTCCAATTTTCTGAACAATGTGGCTGCGTTACATAAAGAAATACGTCGTTACTTTTTCAAACAATGACTCACGTTTGTACTTTAGAAGTTAAAAACTAAAGCCGTTTTAGGCTTTTGTTAAATAAAATTTCTACTGTTGTGGAAAATAACCAGCTTTGTTATCGAATTATTGACAAAAGCAACAAAAAAGAAAAAAAGCGAACATAAAACGATGTCGTTTTTATTGGCATAATTCTTCTTCCTAGAAAGAAACAGTGGAGTTTACTTATTTGACCCTTTCTTCGATTTGTTCTTTTCTGTTTCTAGTAAACAAAAAAAAAAGTTTCCTGGTGTTTGTTTTATAACTTGAATAAAGCTTGATGTTTGATCATCGCAAGAACTGTTCAACTTGTACTGATATAACTACAATCAATCTATCAAATGTTCTTGTTGATGCCCGAAATCAAATAACCTCGTTTCCAAAGACATGTACGTTATATATTAGGCTACATCAATAAGTCGAAGTAGTAGAACGAACACACGTATACGAAACAATACATATCAAAACAATCATGTTCTTATTAGCTTCTTTGCTAGATTGTACCTTTTTCGTGTCTTTGCTTGATAACCTTCTACCATTCGTCTTTGTTACAAAAATAGCTATCTTAGATAAAAATAGATTTTACCAACTTAAATAAAACTACAATAAGCTAGGACTAATATCCCTTACTCTTATAACTGACATTTTGTTGCTGCTGTTGGAAATATTTTCCTATATTTTTCCAGGTTTCCTCTAGAATAAGCTTCATTTTAAATTTATTTTAGCTTAGTTATTTCAGATTTCATTAAATTCATCATTATAATTAAACTTCGTTTTTGTCCAATTCCAACTGAACAGTTTCAGATTTTCCCATATTCAACATAAAAAGATAAAGATAAGTTTAGTCTACTTTTAACATATTTCAGGTACCTTTAAAGATAGCACTACAATCCAATATTATTTTTGTTGAGCTATTGTGGATTTCTTCAAATTCAAAATTATAGCTAAGCTTTTTTACCTACTTTTAGCTTTACAGTTTTATGGTTAATAACAGAATCCACATATCCTTCATTCTGTCCAATACAAGTTTTAACTAATGTATATTTTCTCTTTCTTTTTTCATTAAACTTTTCCATCCATATTTAGCAATATCCACAAACTATTCTCTGTGTCAGACGCAATAATCATTTCTACTTCGTAATAACTTTTGTTTTTGTATAATTTATGTCCCTTATAAACGCCAATGAATCGATCTGCCAAATGCACGAATAAAAATTCTGAGACTTTTGTTTGGTTGGTTGGTTTTATAGTTTCCGCGCAAAGCTACATAAGGGCTCTGCGCATAGCCGTCCCTAATTTTGAGCTGATAGACTAGCCGGAAGGCGGATAGTCACAAGCACTCAGCATCAATATTCGTCTCTCCGAATAGTGGAGTTTGACCGTTACTCTTATAGCGCTTTCATGGTCCCGTATGTAAAGTGCATTTTTTGCAGACCCTCTGATTCACTGTTACGGCATGCTAGGCCATCTCAGATCGCTAATATCTCCTTAAACTGGTTTATTCTGGAAGAGGGTCGGACGTGGTTCAATCGTAAGGGTATCCGAAATGTGAATCCGATGATTCATTGTTTGCACGCCGTTGCTGTAAAATCGCGCTATAAAATTGACGTTCAAATCTAACTATTCTGTCAGAGAAAAGCTGCCTTTTCCCTATTTTAAAATTACACAAAGCACTTTGGGTATCTTTGTACGAAAATTCTGACAGAAAGAAATAAACTTTGAAGGAAATCAAATTAGCGGTGATAATTTTTCTTATTTTTAACAGAGAAATATCACATTAGAACAAATTTCAAAATTTTGGTTTGTTCTAGTGTTACACAATAGCCAGACCAAGGTTATGTGTCCGTTAGTATTTCGACTAGTACAGGGGGAAAACAAACTGATACAGCATAAGTCATTAACATCTGTCCGTCACTGACAGTGGAAGTTTTATTCAATTTGGATAATATCATTCAGTGTTACATTATAGATTTTTCTAAATATATATTTAAATATCCAGTCCTGCTATTATATAATACTGCAAATAATATCGTAGAGAATTCGTTTTCATTTACTGTTGTCGAACAGAGAGAGAGAGAGAAGCGAGGTCATTGGGAGTTCTCTTTTCATAGATATTTTTTAGTAGTGCTAATTGATTCTACAAAAGAAATATTCGCTGTGGAACTAACGTACTATTACTACAGTGGCTAGGAAGCATGGCTTTACAGATAAAAAAACAAACTACAGTGTGATTCGAAAACAACAGCACAAGAAAAAAGACTGGTTTTAAATTCTAAGTCTCTTTATGTGCTCTTTGGCATATTTAGTTTTACAAGTCTACTAGTAAAGTATAGATGTAAAAGTTTCCGCGAAAAGCTATCAATTTTCACGAGTTACCATTCTGAATAACAACGTGTCTCAAGCAAAGTCACCATAGATTATCATGGTGCTGTTATTCCATTAACGACGAAAAAAAAAAAGTACTGGATTTTCATTTTGAAAATTGGATATTTTTGTTATATGTTTACACACTATATCTTAAAATAGTGACAGCATGAATAAGAACATATGATCTTTCAAACATTTCAAGCTACTATGATATTAAATTTTTTTAACAGAAAGTAACAACACACAAATAATTCGGTTGTGTTCATAGCTTGGATTAGATCTGACGTAATAGACAGACGAATTATACAGGAACACAAAAGTATATGCACAAACGTACTTATCAACGTATTTTCTCAGTTGTAAAATAACCACAGTTATATAGGTGTCTTCGCTAATGTTATAATATGCCTTTATATGGTTAATTAATGTAATTAATGGTATTCGTTGTACAATGGGCTTTTCTCAAACAATGCAGCACAGCAATAATGGTCGTGATCTATTATTGCTTGTCCCTTTGTAATCGGATTATTGTTGTAATTACTAACACGGGTTACTAGAAGCTGCACATGGATTTTCTCAAAGATACGTTTATTTTGTAAACGCACGGTTGAGATAATTGAGAGAACAGAGAACCCGAAGCTAACCTTCTTCACGTGTATCTAGGTTACACGTATCCAGTGTGGTCTGTTAATCTTTAAAGAGGGTGTCGTCAAGCAGTAGATTAATATCGTGATCTATTCAGAAAAAGTCACTGTTTAATATTTCACCATATACTGCAAGTTAAGAAGACATCTTTAATCTTATCACATTTGTAATTATGAATTTGTGATCGTATCTAGTAGAGTTACAACATTGATATATCTTATGTTTGAATGTAAAGGATTCCAAATTTTCCGCTTTATCTACCTTTAAACATCTTATCCTAACCATTTTCTTATGAGTGCGAGTTATACGAGGATTATTCAAACATAACCGAGATTTTATTTACATGAGGCCAACCATACCATATTACTAAAACAAGAGAATAAACGTAACGTACACCAATAGTGGGCAACTAAACGTCACTTTTTAACATAATTCCTGTTAAGTACAACGAGCTACGGGTTACATAAAATTTGGGTGTGATACTGCGTACATCAGCTTCCTGGAGGCGTTCTTAACGCAGACCATCGCAGAGATAATCAAAAAGTTGGAATCATCTCTGTACACCTATTTTAACGTTTATGTGTGTCCACATCCTTTCGAACTGTTATCCCCGTAAGCCTCTTTTAACGTCAATGTGTGTCCACATCCTTTCGAACTGTTATCCCCGTAAGCCTCTTTTAACGTCAATGTGTGTCCACATCCTTTCGAACTGTTATCCCCGTAAGCCTCTTTTAACGTCAATGTGTGTCCACACCCTTTCGAACTGTTATCCCCGTAAGCCTCTTTTAACGTCAATGTGTGTCCACACCCTTTCGAACTGTTATCCCCGTAAGCCTCTTTTAACGTCAATGTGTGTCCACACCCTTTCGAACTGTTATCCCCGTAAGCCTCTTTTAACGTCAATGTGTGTCCACATCCTTTCGAACTGTTATCTTTGTACACCTCTTTTAACGTCAATGTGTGTCCACATCCTTTCGAACTGTTATCTTTGTACACCTCTTTTAACGTTGATGTATGCCCAATACGTTGTTTAAATTAATACCAATACTACTCGCTCATTTCGTTAACATGTTGCAAGCCACGAATTGGGAAAAAGTGCAACATACAAGGTCGCTAGCTTAAGTCGGATACAGACATACATTTGTCAGCTGCTATTTACTCATTCAAATATATGCGAAAGAAAATCATGTTTCTTTTTGAGCTTCCTTCGCATCTTCTTTGATCCGTTACATTCTATAACCCCCCCCCCTTCTACCAACAGTCTTGGATATTTCTTCTTCGACATTACCTATAATTTTTATTTTTTGTAATCGCCGATAATAAAGTGCACAACAACACATACGGGGACTACGCTAAAGGTAATATGGCTGTCTTCGTATTACATGCTGGAGTAGTTGGACGTCTATAAATACGAAGAGCTCTTGCATCAAAACATCGAGAGCTTTAAGAAAAATCAATATTAACTAATATAGTTCATACAACCTAGCCGACTGTTTTAAGTTCCTAATCTCATATCTAAGTTTTCAGTGCTTTTTCTGTTTAAAACTTGAAATAAATAAATTTCTTTAGAAACCGAATATTTTCATTTAACTAAGAATGTATAGATTGAGTTAGTATACTTTTAGTTACTTTTTCAAAAAAAACAAAACAAATTTACAAAAGTAGTTCGTAAATAAATTCTGACTGATAACGCTGTTAAAATGTAGTAATGAAAACTAGTATATTTTGAAACGTTTTGTTGTTTATCAGCTGGATAGGGACAATTTCAATTTTAAGTTAAACATCTGAAGAAAAACTCGAGTCAAGATGCGACAACTTTATTAATTGAAAGTGATTTTTTTAACACCAGCATACAATCTGCTAAGTAAGACTTGATATTTTATGGACACAACCAGACTGACAATCTGTTCATCACAGAAATTCCCGTCCATTTTAACAGGAAGTTAAAATAATAATAACCTGAAGAACTGCCACTTTTTATTTGAACAACAACCCATAATTTTGAACACAACCAAATTGACATTGAGTTCAGGCGGAACCCTGAACTTCAGGTCGTTTATAATTATTTGAAGTTCATGTTAATCTCGGGAACCATTACACTTTAGCAATAACTTAGATTTTCTTAAATTATTGGCGATAATAATAATATTAATGATAAACATTACAAGAACTTGCATTTCGATAATAATAATAATATTAATGATAAACATTACAAGAACATGCATTTCGATAATAATAATGATATTAATGATAAACATTACAAGAACATGCATTTCGATAATAATAATAATAATATTAATGATAAACATTACAAGAACATGCATTTCAACAAAGATGCACTCGAACCGTAATCATGCTTGAGAAAAACAACAACACAAATACGATCGTTAATCATGCTTCGGAAAAATAATAAAAACGTAAATTAATCGTTATTCAAGCTTCAGGAAAACACTAATATGATTGTTAATCATGCTTCACTGGAACAACGACGGATACAATCATTAGTCATGCTTTAGAAAAACTTTGACTTGATCGTTAATCATATCACAGAAAATCAGCAAAAACACAAACTAACCATTAATCATACTTCAAAAAACCACACACATACTATTGTTAATCATAAAAACAACAAAAGCACATACTAATTTATAACCATGCTTCTAACAAAACAACACAAATATAGTTGTTACTCATCCTTCAGAAAAAACAACAAAAACACAAATTAATCATTAATAAAGCTTCAGAAAAACACAAATATGATGTTAATCATGCTTGAGAAAAACACAAATAATTGTTATTTAAAAGTACTTTGTTTAAGTTGAGCACAAAGCTACACAATGGGCTTTCTGTGCTCTGCCTACCACGGGTATCGAAACCCAGTTACTAGCGCTGTAACTCCACAGACATAACACTGTGCAACTGTGGGGCAAAAAAAAAAACAAATAGAGAAAAAGATGGCATTAAGTTTAGATTTTTTTTTCAGGAGTTCCTATAAACATTTCACATATTGCAATTTAAGAACATAATATCTATAACCCCCCCCCCTTCTACCAACAGTCTTGAATATTTCTTCTTCGACATTACCTATAATTTTTATTAAATAGTATCATATTTTTATTCCTGTATCATATCAGATACTGATATGATAGAGGAACAGTTGTTTACAG
>NW_013668040.1:144127-148546 GCF_000517525.1 Limulus polyphemus | reverse complement strand
GCAAAATAAATGTAAAACTTGAGTCTCGTAAGTTGTGACAAAAGCGAGATTAATGTAAGAAAAACCGTCACTAAAATTAGTTGGATTATCAGGAAACTCAGATAAAAAGATCCCAGGCTTAATGCAGTCTTGTCCAAAATGTTTGCATACTATTTCATATTGATGTTATTGTCTACATGCATTGAGTAAGTGCCCAAGTAGTAATAGAAAAGGTAGCTTACGATCGGAAAAACGCACTACAGGAAACGTTGTTCCAGGAAAGTTTACTGCCCGAGATTACTATATTTTAATCAGGTTAACACTTCAAAGTCGAAAGGGCATTCATGGTGAAAATATTCAGTTTCAAAAAGATTTCAAAATTACTTTAATTTGCAAATCGTTGCAAAAGACAGAAGTCTGAAACAAACAACACATTTGTTTGTGAAATATGACTTGAGTGTAATTTTAAATAATGTACGTGTGTTGGTGCATTGTATTTATAAGCCACTTTCTTAATCTTTTATAATAGCCTCAGTACTGATTAGTAAATATAAATCCAATAAATAACGTCATTGTCAATGGATTCATTTGCAAGGAATCGTTACAGGAAATCAAGGAGATGAAAAATGTGATTAAACAAAGAGATGAAAAATGTGATTAAACAAAGAATGATTTGTTTTTATCTATCTTCAGTTTTTTTTTGTCAACAACAGATAAGCCTTACGTTTTATACGATAGAAAAAAAACAAAAACAAAAGGGCACCAAGTCAATCAATTTTTAAAATTAACGTGAGTTATTCAAAGAAAAGAAAAATTAGTATATCATGGGTAAAGAAAGGAGCACAGTGCATAGTTAAAGGAAAATAATAAGGAACTAAACAAATAAAAACAGTTTTAAATGAAAAGAGCTAGCACTATTATTAAGAATAGGTAAACATTTCTTGATTAATAAAGTTTATTTGTTTAATATATAGTTCTATGTTGAATTTTTTGATTATCTAAACACGTGTGGCAGTTAGCGTTTAAGTCTTGTCAATGTAGGTGGCTGTAGCTACCATATGTGTATACGACCAATGAGCGTAATAAAGATGACATTGTCACTTTTCTTTGCAGAGATACGTCTTTAATCTGAAAGTTAGTTTAAAAGCTATTTTGCGTTTAAGTTAATGAAAGTATCTTACTCGTGTGTTATTTTAATAAAGTGTTTTGCAAATAAAAGAAAAAAAACCCATGAACATTGTGTGTTTCACTGTATTGCAACCCAAACAAACAAATAAAGGTATTGCCTTTTAGTTCTGTTGTATAACATTTTCACAGTTATTAAATAGCTGTTACTCTTATATTTATTTCTATTTGTAGGCAATGTAATCATGAACACAAAAGAGCTGAAATAAAATAAACATTCATTCTTAAAATAGCTTTAAAAAGGTAACAGTGTAATATCAATTAACAACTGTTACGTGATAATGACTCGATAATAAGGGTTGAAACGTTGTAATTATTAAAATAAAAATTTGCCTACAGTAAAAGTTGCTTTTATTACAGTTTGGTAAAAAGTTTGACTACCTCATAAGTTAAAACGCAGAAAGTTCACTTTAAGTCAGCTTAAGTGAATCATGATAAATCAACAGTACAGTTCATCATATTGTTAGGGCTAATATGCTTTGCGTCTTTAAGTGTATAGAATCTACATTGCGAGATAATGATTTAGCTAATATACGGCTTACACGAGTGGTGTTTTTATGATGAACTTGTTTTTCTCCTCAAAGTGCTGAGTCACCTCAAAAATAGGTGGGCATTATTCCAGAAAAAACAAAGCATTGCTGAAGACGATATAATGTAGAAAACCATAAAAAAATCATGTTTCAGAAAAGAACGTAATGGCTTTTCTCATCATTTAAGTCGTACAATCTCAAGTCTTATGTTTGTGCTCAAGTACAAAGGTACATAATTGGCAATTATGCTCTGCTCATAGTGAGTATCGAAATCCATTTTTTTGCGTTATAAGCTCATCCAGTCAAGACGTATACACGGTGTTGTTGTTGTTTTGGTGGCAAACTCTTATCACATTTACAGTTGAGGATGAAGCGCCTAAAAGTTGAGATGAGGTACGATATGGCATACTACATATAGTAAACCAGCAAATGATTGAATCTTCTTATACCCCGTGATACTTATTATTTCCTTTAAATTCAGAAAAGAAATTATAAAAACATTTTGGTTGTGGCTTCGTCATAGGTTCTTCTTTAATTTGTAATATTTTTTTTTTTGTCTACTTGGATTACATGGATTACACAATGAACCAAACCATATTTAATTCTATTTAACATGGCTTTCCTTGAACGAAATCGACCTTTCTTTTTTTCCCAAGATTCATGAGATTTTAATGCTGGGTGGATATTTCAAAGTTAAAAAAAGAAAACATTTTATTGAAAATGCACTGACGTTTCTTTTCCGTACCTTAATCTACGCGAAACTCCATAAACTTTTGCTGAAAGAAGTATATGTTATTCTTTATAAGTTGGAGGACAAGCTTATGAAGTAACATCGTATGCCGAAATATTTTTTAAGTGTTCAAAGATTCAATAAAAATTTTGATGTTCCATCTATTTTCAAGTTATCAGCTCCCATTATCAACCTGTTTAAAAATACACATTTCTTCACCATGTGCTTGTTTGTATCAGTTCATTTTCAGGCGTTCTTTATCAATTTAGAAGAACAGTCACACGTTGGTAGAAGGAAACTACTGCTTAGCACAGTAATTTGAAACCACTGCCTTTCTCAATAGCTGGAACTAATGTATGTCTCGATGGTTTGAAAACACTGCCTTTCTCAATAGCTGGAACTAATGTATGTCTCGATGGTTTGAAAACACTGCCTTTCTCAATAGCTGGAACTAATATATGTCTCGATGGTTTGAAACCACTGCCTTTCTCAATAGCTGAAACTAATATATGTCTCGATGGTTTGAAACCACTGCCTTTCTCAATAGCTGGAACTAATATATGTCTCGATGGTTTGAAACACTGCCTTTCTCAATAGCTGGAACTAATGTATGTCTCGATGGTTTGAAACCACTGCCTTTCTCAATAGCTGGAACTAATATATGTCTCGATGGTTTGAAACCACTGCCTTTCTCAATAGCTGGAACTAATGTATGTCTCGATGGTTTGAAACCACTGCCTTTCTCGCAGGCTGGAAACTATTTCCATTCTCGAAATCTGTAAATTACTGGTTGTATCGATGGCTTGAAACTACTGCCTTTCTCAGTAAATTATGAAGAATAATCATTAAATAATTAAACTAATTCGACCCCAAACTTGCGGACTTAGTTATCATATTAACCTTTATTAAAGGTTTTGATTTTAATACGTATTTTAACACAAGATTATCTTATTTATACCGATGATTCAATAATGAATATATATATCACTCTTAGAGTTCAGCCAATATCATCTGAGATTATCATATTCACGTTAGACTAAGTTGGAAAGGAAGGTTTGGGTCAAGATCGACTAGTTGTTAATTCACTGATAATGAGACATCTGGTATGACGTTGAACAAAATTAAAAACACACCGCATAATTGAAAAGTAATGTATAAACTTACTACACTGGTTTAAAAATAAATTATGGAAATGCACAGATGATACACATACATAGGGTCACAAACAATGAGTATTTATAATTAAATGGTCAATTTACCACAAGCTCAATACATTATTACAGAAAATACAAAAGAAAAACTAATAATTTGTACAATGCGCTAATATTTCGAGTTTGTTTTAAACAGAGTAGTTTATTTTGTCTTTGTTAGTTTAAGTATATCAACGTATGCTTGAAAAGAATTGTCCCAAGTGTACTGTATTACTCCCCACAGATCAGCCAAGTCGTTTGATTGTAGTTCGAGTTTCTCACTTTCCACATAAGCCCATACAGTATTACACCGGCTTTATTTTCCCTTTCAGGTATCATTTATTGCATGCTTGGGATTACTATCCTGCTGGAAGATGATTCCTTGTTTGACAGGTCTTGTTTCCTAGGGAACGATATGATGGATAAAAATATGATTCTTCCTCTCAGCAACCAGGACGACAATTTTTTTTTGTAGATCTCCAACACCATTGGCTCAGAAACATCTCACATTCAGTGGTCCCCCAGCACGTTTCACTGTACATGTTGTACAGAAGCATCTCGCACTTAGTGGTCCCCCAGCACGCTTCACTGTAGATGTTGTACAGAAGCATCTCGCACTTAGTGGTCCCCCAGCACGCTTCTCTATAGATGTTGTACAGAAGCATCTCGCACTTAGTGGTCCCCCAGCACGCTTCTCTGTAGATGTTGTACAGAAGAATCTCGCACTTAGTGGTCCCCCAGCACGCTTCTCTGTAGATGTTGTACAGAAGAATCTCGCACTTAGTGGTCCCCCCAGCACGTTTCT
>NW_013668040.1:141112-143127 GCF_000517525.1 Limulus polyphemus | reverse complement strand
GTTTCTCTGTAGATGTTGTACAGAAGAATCTCACACTTAGTGGTCCCCCAGCACGTTCTCTGTAGATGTTGTACAGAAGAATCTCACACTTAGTGGTCCCCCAGCATGCTTCATTATAGACGTTGTACGTTCACCGTGATACCGTTCTCCACTCTGCCATCGAAAAACTATTATATTGTTTCCATACGATTTTATTTGTATTAATCTGTAAAGAGCGCTTTCCTCCAGCTTTGCTCAACCCATTGTTTGATATCTGTTACCCATTTCAGCATTTTTGTCACCTCTTTTTAAGCAGTGGTTGTTTTATCAGTTAGACATCCATTGAGGCTACTTAATGCTGATGTGAATCTTACTGATCTGAAGTAACATTCATACATGTACTTACAGCTATGTCATTGCAAGGTTTCTACTGGATCATCATGTATCAAGTCACTTACCATCAATTTAAGAGTTTGAGTTTTCCCATCTCCACCGCTTTAATTATTAACAGTAGTAGCTTCTCATAGGCTCTTCAGAGTTTAATATCTCGAATGGTGCAGTTTTAACTAGCCAAAACTGACCTCCACACACTTTTTTTTAAATGGCATTTCTGTCCTGGGAACTACGAGTGCATTCACCACACTACCTCTTGGAATAGATGACTGCCTCTTCTGTCATAGGCATTGTGTTGTTGTGCAACTGTCCGATTAGTTGGATTACAGACTATCTCAGAGAAAACTATCAACTATCAGGTGCAGTCAATTTATCAAATATAAAGGGAGAGCCTAATAATAATTAATTGTTATGCCCATTTTATTCACAGTTGCTTTGATTACTTGCTATACCGTATATCGGATCTTGATTTCTCAATAGGCTATTTACCAATAATGATAATCATGTAATGAAAACTTCTGCCAGACACTTTTCTTATGATAGAATATTGGTTCGGTGTTGTTTTCTTGAAGCAAGTTTACTAATGTAATCCGTTATAACAACTAAAATCTAATTACCGTTGTGACTGAAGTTCGTAATTTCGGCCTAAGTATTGGCCACATCTTACAGTTGTGGTCTTTCCAGTCCGAAAATAAAATATACAATAAGTTTGTGTTAAAATACACGAGATGTAATCACGAACAAAACAGATATGCAGAGGTCAGAATCGAAGTTAACTAACCCTTAAAAAATATATATCAGACTAATTTTGTTAAAGCACGAGCAAAAAAACAAAGTAAAAGGAATAAAAAGAAAATAATGTTAATTTGATTATATTATTGATCAGGAAAGAAGTGTTTGGTTATTTGTTTGGACAAATCAACTAGTTAAGTTAAGTAAGTATAAGGAATAAAAAGAAAATAATGTTAATTTGATTATATTATTGATCAGGAAAGAAGTGTTTGGTTATTTGTTTGGACAAATCAACTAGTTATTTGCTCCAAACAAATGTTAAAAATGTCAAAAGTAAAATACTATAAAATGTAAAAAAAAATAAAGTTCAAAACTAAACAAATCCCGAAAATCAGATAAAAAAGAAACTTAAACAGAATTAAAAAAATCTATGGTCCGCAGAAATCCAAAAACGCAGTAAAGCTGGACAGTGTCACAATCGCCAATGACATCACCCAACGTCAGACGAAAGAAATGAAATTTAGATTAGGGTGAAAACCGAATTATCGTGTATAAACTTTACTGTGACTTAAGATATGTCGATGACCAGAATATAAAGCTAAGATTATATCTACATTATTTACTTAATATTAATACTATTGATGACAGTATAAAACCAAGACGGAAACTTTGCATTGCCTTAAGATATCTGGACTAGCAATGAGAGATTGTGAAATTTTATTACGAGTTTCAGAGGGTCATTCTCGTTTTTCACTGACTATCAAACCCATCAAGAAACAAAGAACTGTCTTAGACATCTAACGTGTGTGTGTGTGTGTGTGTGTGTGTGTGTGTGTGTGTGTGTGTGTGTGTGTGTGTGTGTGTGTGTGTGTGTGTGTGTGTGTGTGTGTGTGTGTGTGTGTGTGTGTGTG
>NW_013668040.1:136094-140712 GCF_000517525.1 Limulus polyphemus | reverse complement strand
GTCATTTCCTATTAGTCTCGGTCAATTGATCTTGAATCAATCCTAATTACCTAGGATTTGTTTATATTGTTACCAGCTTGTCGTTATGGAATGACCAGCTGCCACCTTGCTGTTAATCAAGCAACCTCGAAAAGTATATAATTCCCAGGCTCGCCTCCCGACATCTTTGAGAGAAGATATGTAGCAAATGATCTCGCTCGAGATTCCGGATCACGCGGGTAGATGTTTTAATTAAGTGAACTAACAAGACTTGTAGAGAACTCTATAGAATGTTACCTGCGATATACAATTATTAAGAACTTCTTGTCAAAAATAAGCTAATTAGATGAGAACACAAAAGCAACTGTACATTAATGAAACCGATCTTGTATGATAAACTCACGAGGACTACTTCATATCGTAAATCAATGTACAAAAAAACGAAAATTTCAACTGATGATTCAATGCACTTCATCCATTCTGTTACTCTCGCAATTTACATTTCTGGACGTAGTTCCAATAATATCTCAAGTAAGCGTACATTTCATTAGTGTGAAATCATTTCTTAAAGTACTATAGCGAGTAAACGTACCTATGATGAGTGAAAAATTTCTTAAAGAATTATAACAAGTAAACAGACTTTTCATTAGTGTAATTTCATTTCTAAGAGTGCTATAGCTTGTAAGCATACACGTCATCAGTCTACAAACATTTAAAAAAAATACTAGTAAGCGTAGAAGTCATAAGTGTAAAAGCAGTAAGACTGATAAGTACAACTCATCTGTTATAGCTGAATACAGGTCATGGCAAATAATGGCACCACAGCAAAATAATTGGCAAAGAAAATAACCTAAAATGAGAAAAATAAAAGAAACTACACATCAGAGCGGGATCCCCTGCACACAGAGACTCGGGATAGGTTAGCAATGTATGGAGTCTGCTTCTCGATGATTAACTAAGAACAAACCTTATTTATAAAACCAACGGAACAACCTCCACTCAAAGAAACAAGAAAAAGTATACTAGAGCGCTTCTCTCCATATGGACGCCCTAACAAGGTAAAAACACCACAAATTATTCAAAACCACAAATATAATGAAGGTACACGAATTTGTATAGAAACGTCGTGTTATTCATTATAAATCCACTTTATCAAGAGTACATGGCATTAGGGTAAAATCATTTCTGAAAAAAAAATTAACAAGTAAGCGTACATGTCATTAATGTGAGTACGTGTCTTGTTTCATTTCAACTCAGTTACTGGCCATTTTAATTTATTTGATGTTGTGTTGTATCACACAACAACTTAACGCCAATTATTTGTCAAATCAGATTGTTGTTGTTGCTTTTTTTTCAATCTTGTAACAGAATTTGTTTTCAGAAATGTTATGCAAATGTTTGTTTAGGATTTACAGAATATTCTAAGACTCATTGATCTAGAGCATTTGGTATTTTCAATATGAATGGCACCTTATGTAATACATGCACTAAACGACCAATTCAGAGAACAAAGGTTGAAATAGTAGTCTCTAACTTGAAACTGCTTATCAGCTGGAGGGCGACTAGGCATTAGCACTTACGGCCTATTGGAATTTTCTAAACCGAATAGCAAGCTAGACTGCCATTTCTATAACGTGCTCACAGACTGCTGAGGTTTATTGGCGTATCAGCCCTTTAGATCCGCTAGGACACGCCCAGCATACAGGGAAGAAAGGCAATAAGGTCCCCAAGAATGTGAAAACTTTATTACTCAATGTTTCCTCAGTAGGTTTTTTTTTTTTTTTTTTTTAAATCTTTTTTTCTCTTTGAGGTTACATATACGATGTTTCTCTACTCCCGAAGAAAATGCAACAGTAAAGTATTGATCTATACACACCTTGGAGATCTTCGATCTTCCAATTTTAGAATTTATATATGTATTCGGGGTTTACCAAGAGCAGTAAAGCTAAATTGGTTTAGTTAGGTGCAGTGCGGTGGATCACATTTGCTGAACTCTTAAGCATTGTACTGTAACCGACAACGCAGGAATGCCAATTGTGAGAGGCAGCTTCTTCCCTCAAAGATCATAGAAACGTGTCAGTAAAGTACCAACTTTACACTTTACACTTCATGATATGCAATGCCATGATATATGTACATATTATTACAAGGTTATTGATCTCTGGATCTCCACAAGGTCTATTGGCCAACTTTCAACCCTCCGACACTAAGTATGAGCATTTTTCTCTTAAGACCAATAACCAATGTTGTATTCCTTAATTTAAAAATGTTTTGAAACATCCTCTAAAACAAATTGTTTGTTTTTTTTATATTCTTCAAAGTTTAACATTAATAATCCTTTAAAGATCAATGAGTGTTCTGCTACCAATAGTATAAATAGTCCTCTAAAGCAAACCCATTATTGTAAAACTAGTCGCACAAAATTCATCTAGAAACAAGTCTGGCATTATTCGAAGTGGCCCGGCATGGCCAGGTGGTTAGGGCGCTTGATTCATCACCCGAGGGTTGCGGGTTCGAACTACCGTCCCTCCAAACATGCTAGTCCTTTCAGCCGTGGGGGCGTTATAATGTGATGGTCAATTCCACTATTCGTTGGTAAAAGAGTAGCCCAAGAGTTGGCGGTGATGACTAGCTGTCTTCCCTCTAGTCTTACACTACTAAATTAGGGACGGCTAGCACAGATAGCCCTCGTGTAACTTTCTGCAAAATTCCAAACAAACAAATTATTCGAAGTTTAGCATTGATGATCCTTTAAAAGGCAAGCCAGTATTGCGCTACCAATAGCATGGATAATCCTCCAAGACCAACCTATTATTGTAACACTAGTAGTATAAAACTTCCTCGAAAACAAGTTTGATATTCTTCGAAATTAAACATTAATAATGCTATAAATACCAGCCAAGTATTGCGTTACCAATAGTATGAATAATCCTCTAAAACCAATCTAGTATTGTTATACAAGTCAACGCTAGCAACTGGGTTTCAATACTCGTGGTGGGCAGAGCACAGATAGCCCATTGTGTAGCTTTGTGCTTAACTACAAGAACAAACAAACTATACAAATTGCCTAATAATCCTGTAAAATCCAGATTGATAATTGTAGAAGTTTGACATTGATAATTATTTAAATACCATTCCAATGTTATGTTGACAACAATATAAAAACTGGTTTGTTGCGTGTTCTGCAAACAGTGTTATATTTAAATATTCTTCACAGAAATAAAGGTTAGAATAATTCAAGCGCACCATTACTTAAGAACGATATATTACATAAGTAATTTAGTAAGTGAGAAAACTAAACATAATTGTTTGCAGCGTCAACCAATCTTTCTTTACTCAATCTCAAATGTAGTTCTAAAATACTAGATTTTAAGTCTTCTATGCCATCTGTCGCCCGCATTTATTTCTTCTCCCTTTTTTTTACCCAAGGTATTTTGTTTAGATACGCGCGAGAAGAAAATATAATTTTATGACACAAACTGAGAGATCCCAATGAGTTTTTTACGACCAATCCTAACAAGGTAAACATAATTGCACGTGCCAGGATCTAGAGGATTACATTAGACCAAGAGGAGATCAGTTGATTGCATCCCAACACGCGAGTCATTGTGCAAACAGATGTCACACGACATCCTTCTAACACACACTAGCTTCGAGGCATTTACTTTTTTTATGTTTGTGTCTCAGCTGTAAATACAAATACAGCAGCAATAATTATCTTCAAACCTATCCCACAAGTCTTTATTTTTCTGTGAGGATCTGTTTTTTATATATATATATGAATCCCGTCATTTTATTATATCAAATTCTTCAAACATGGTGAATTACAGTTGAATGAAGTAGATTTGTTAAATAATTGAAACAATTAGATGATAGCTGAATTCGACTGAGAGAACAATTTTATAACACTAATTGCATATAGAACAAAATTCACTGGATACATTCCTATTTTTACTTCGTACATATACGCTTTTCCAATATACAAAAAAAAACACTCAACACGGAGTTTATTAGGAAACTAATAAACACTAGTTCTATAGTTTCATATGATTAACGCTTTAATGTTCTGAGCATTATTGTAATTTACTAATAATATGTTCACATAAAACAGGATTAGTTTCAGAAAAGGCGGATTTAGTTTCGAATTCACGTGAAAAGTTACATTAACTTTAAGTCTACGTTCTTTTGTTAGGTGGGGTGTTATAAAACACTTATACTAGAGGTAATGGTTTGGTTTATAGATCATGCGAAAATTGCTTTAACCTATTCTCCCTTGTCATATGGGTGTTACGAAACGCTTATTCTAGATTGAAGAAATGGAATATTTGGGTTTAGAGCACCTGACATTTTGCTTTAACCAACTTTCTCTGGTTACGTGGGGTGTTATGAAACACCCAAGAATCTTGTCATGAGCAATACTAACGTCCATCATTAACCGACATAACTGTAGTCTTCGGTACCGCAAGTTTGTTTCATAATTTCTCTCTAAGCTACAGAAGGGTTAGTTGTGCGTAGTATGACGGATTTACTATCCTACATCTATTTTAATATCAACGGTTGTCTAAGTTAAATTTAGATGTAGAAATGTACACAACTTATACTGTTTAATCTGTATTACGGAATTTTCGCCTTTTAACTA
>NW_013668040.1:120238-135323 GCF_000517525.1 Limulus polyphemus | reverse complement strand
TGTGTGTGTGTGTGTGTGTGTGTGTGTGTGTGTGTGTGTGTGTGTGTGTGTGTGTGTGTGTGTGTGTGTGTGTGTGTGTACGTACGTAAATAGTGGTGTATCGTTTATATTGTTGCGTAAGATGAAATTTCGAGAAACTCTTCACGCCTATAATTATAATCAACGCGACGCGCCAAAAAGACAGTATATATTATTGGTTTGCTATAAACCTCGGAAGCTATAACTGATTGTTATAGAGCTAATTAATCGGGAACTTCAGATATTTGATCAGTAACGTTTATAGATTGCGAACATTACAAACCATTTAACTTCAGCGAATTCACATCGGACTTTATATATACGAAAACTTTAGAACTTCAGCGGTGAATTTTTCGGCGTAAGAACCGGCGAAGAACAAAAAACAGAACTAGCTAGATCTCTGTTAAGTGAATTGTATCCACATCTACTAGAAATTAATTCGCTCATCGTGAACCCTCGATAAGATATCAAGGAATTTCCAGACCAGATAGAGGACTAAATATTGTTTGTGAAACGTTTGTACATAGATCATTATTTGTAATAATTATTATTGTAAAGTGTGTTATTGTTTGTGTATTTAAATATATTTGTATTTAAAAACTGTGTGTATCAATCTTATTGGAAAGTATCATAAATTGGATACATATTGACATTTATTTAATTTCTAAATTATCATTTAACTCAGTTTCAGGCTATTCGAAATAATACGTTACGTAATAAATTGGAGGCTCGTCCGGGATAAATTGTAATACGTAACATTAGCTATACTTAATTTTGGGCTGAAGATCTAGAGATAGGTAGCTAGTCAACAACATCCATCGTTATATCTTAGAATAATTTTGCCTGTTCAAGTAATTTGTATTTGTCTTTCACTCTTATAGCGCATTTATTGCTCTAATATGTGGAGTGACTTTTTTACGGCAACGGGTCGTGAATCATGAATCTTCGAATTTACACTTCGTACACACTAACTATCAGGCTATAGTCGGCCCTCGAGTAACTTAAATCTTGATATTGCCATTTAAAAATAGAAACAGTGATTGAGCACATTTAAAAATGGTAAATTGAACCAAATCAATGTAAAACTATTTTAGTTTACATACACTCACATAAACCTGTTGTATGTAAAACTATTTTAGTTTACATACACTCACATAAACCTGTTGTATGTAAAACTATTTTAGTTTACATACACTTACATAAACCTGTTGTATGTATTACATTGTACTTTAGGTTACTTGTAATTAACGAAAGCAGTGACATCGCATCTTAAGCTAGCGCTGTTTTATGTTGCCACATTTCCACAGAATACTTCAATCACAACAAGTTTGTTTATTGTTAGGAGCAAAGCTACACAATCTGCTAACTGTGCTCTGCTCATCGCGTGTATGAAAACGTGAATGTTAGCGTGAAAAACCCAGACTTCTCGCAAAGCCACCGGGGGCATTCAACAATAAATAAAATTGTATAAAAATAAGGCAATACGTGGTTGTAAATAAATTTAGAACTGACTAAACGTCTACAACTATATCGATTGTGTACGAGTTTGAAATACAACTTCTTTTTGAAGAAATAAGACGAACGTTTTTAAATTATAAACAAACAAACTTTAACGTCGCCTCTTATTTCCCGTATCTTAAGTACGTTGAACAGCTTTAATTCACAATAATGGCCAAGTTAAAATAAAAACATCGCCCCCTTTTTCATCTTGTATTGATAATGTAAATGTATTTATAAAGTGATAAATAATGGGCATTTCTGGAAAAATACTGAATTCATTCCCTTGGCATCTAGAAAGAAGGTTTTATACAAGTAATAAAACAATGTCATACTCAGTTGCTGGTTGAACTTGCTCGTAATGTTGTATATCGTTTTAGAATACATATTAAAACAATGTCATACTCTTCACCCACAGTTGCTGGTTGAACTTGCTCGTAATGTTGTATATCGTTTTAGAATACATATTAAAACAATGTCATACTCTTCACCCACAGTTGCTGGTTGAACTTGCTCGTAATGTTGTATATCGTTTTAGAATACACATTTAGTTCAAGTAAAAGTTTCGACCGTTAGAGAAACGGAAGGTTTCTATGACAACCGAAATGCCAAAGCTTCTTTTCATACATACATTGATGGAATTTCATCTTGAGTTGAAAAATATCACGCATAAAAAGAAACGAGATTTCGCTTTCTGTTCAAAATTTATCCAATTGTAAAACAAAAACAATTCTATCAAAAATATTACTTTAAAAGCCAAGTCACAGACTTGGAACGTTTTAAAGTGTTAATTTCTATAATAATATAAATACAGCATATATTCAATAACTAACGTTAGGTTTGTAGTTAAGCACAAAACTACATAATGGGCTATTAGTGCTCTGTCCACCCGGTTTATAGCGTTGTAACTCTGCAGACATACCGCTGTGCTACTGGGGGCCTAATGTTAGGAGAAAGGTAAATAAAATATACACGGTTTAATGTTTGAATTCTCAAATTCAATTACAAAAGAGTACAACAACAAAAAACAAAAACAAATTCGCAACCGTTTATAAAGTTTAACTGTTGTTGCCCCCCTTTTTTGTTTACTGTGAGCTAAAGTAAAACTTTTAACATTATAGTACTTCAGGGATGGCGATTGGAAATAAATGTTCAGGTCACTGAATAACAAAGGGTACTTACTACATATGTAAAATTTGGTATACATTCCTAAAAAAAAAATGTTTTTGAATTCGCTAAAAAACGACATCTTACGTAATGAACAGAATCTGTTACATACACACAAACTTTTGCATTTTAACTTGATCATAGCTTACAAGCACTTTGCAATAACCTTTTCCTAAACACAAACACCTTGGTTTTGTCTCGCTAAAGATACGAGTTTGTAAAGTTCAACATACAAGCAAACCGTGTGACGTGTTTCTACATTACTGTGTGCTCTTATCTCAAATTGCTTTTTTTTTCTTTTTTTTTTTAATTGTTGCATACAAGGACATGGGTTGGCCCTTTTGGTAGAACAAGGTTCGAGTCCGCGAGTGATCACAAAATATTCCCCGCACTTATGGGTGCGTGATAAGAGTGACAATGGATCCATTAGCTTGAATTATGGGTAGGAGTGTGCTGACTGACTGACTGCCCTTCCTTTGTTCAGTAGTTCAAAATTAGGATGGTGATCGATAGCCTTATATAGTAGTTTTGTCATAAATATAAATTCTGCATACAAACCCACGCCATATGACTCACTGGTGTTTTGGTAGTACTATTTTAGATAATTTGTCTTAATTACAAAACCTCTATAGATGAAATGGGTATTTATTTCTGTATAAATTTGATTTTCTGTAGAGTTTTTCCTACACACAAAATCATTCACTTAGTGGAGCCTAACTGGAGCTTTTCATTAAATTTTGTCCTACGCACACAACTCCTCACAATATATATTTCTTACATATACACCTAGCATCAGCACTTTGTCTGTAGACATCCCTGTACCATACGACTAAGTCGTATTTTGTTACATATCTTTTTAAGGTCGTTTAGTATTTGTGATGTCCTCACATACGAACAATATTGCACCATTATCGGACGTCATGTTTTGGTCTTTGGTTTGCTCTTCGTCTGTGATACTGAACTGGAGCTAGGTTCAGAAAAAATATCGAACATTATTGTTTGTTCTTGTACGAATGTCTTTATTGTACGTTTTCGCCGACATTTTCTTTCTTTCTTTTTTTTAAATAGTTTTATATATTTAAATAGCATTTCACAGAAACAGCATGAAGGAGTTTTTAAATTTATGTTTTTTTTTATACTTTTTACATTTGTATATTGTACTTAAATGTCATTATTTTGATTATCATTTTTGGCGAGAGATTTACGCAAGTCTAGTATTTGAGAATGCACAAGCTAAGCACGAGGTACCATGCACGGAATAGGCTCGTGTAGCGTTTCTGACTAGTTTCGTCGTATTGCTTTTTAAATAGATAAGTTTCGTTATGACGAACTTGATCGTTGGTGAAGGTCGTAATTTAAAAAGTATATATATGGTGGGTCGGTGACCCACGATTGGTTAATCGGGAACCGATATCAGATGTTACCCTTTTTTTTCTTTTTTTAAATCAGCCCAAAGCTGCACAATAACCTATATATATGCTTTGCCCATTTCAGGAATCAAACTCGAAATTTTAGCATCATATCTCTCCAATTTTAACACAGACACAAGGCTAATCTATAAGAGATGGTTATATCCTATGATAAAAGATGGAAGTTATAAATGATAAAACTGAACTCTATTTAAGTGCGAGGTGATATTTGTATCATACAAAACTTACTACACGTGTTAAGTTATTACAGAATATGCTGAAATAGCAAAATATCAATTTCAACATGTTATTTAGTTTTTGAAACAACATTAGTAATAACCTTTACTACAGATGTTTCTTCCCCATTCTTCTTAATTGGTAAGGCCGAGTGCGGCTTGGTTATATGCGTGCCCGATCGTGAAGCTGGGGTTCCTGGTTTGTGTCCCATTATACTTCGTCTAGCTGCCTTTCCCTAGTTTATCACTTCAAAATTGGGAACGGTTAGCGCAAATAGCACTCGTGTAACTTTGCTCGAAATCAAGCAAACTTAATTAGTCCATAACAGACATGGAATCAGACCTATCTAAAAATATGAGTCATTTCGGCACGATTTATGGAAACCAAGGTATCCCTGAAATATTAAAGTTACCCGCTTCTGATCTGTCCTCTATAAAAGACTAACTAAGAAGAATGCGAGCGTAAAACATCTGCAGTCAAGCGTAACCGTAGTCCTAAAAATCTCATTGCTTCACACCACTTATACTTTCTTACACTAATAACAATGGAATAATTCTGCTTAAAAAGAAGTACTAGTACTCACCTTTATCAGGACCTGGCCTCACAGTATTTGTAATAAAGTTTTCTTCTTGCAGTGTTCACACTAATTGTTATGACATCCAAACAAAAAATGGAACTCGGCTTCCAAAAAAAGAAGGAGAACTTCACTTGGAATTCCAAAAACAATTATAGTACAGAATACCGTTGAGTACCGACGGAATTTCATATCTGATTAAAAGCGCTTTTCTTGTTCTTGTTGCTAAATTGCATAGGCTATTTTTAATTTATTTATTGGTATTGTGCAGTCTATGAACGTGATCCACATGAAAAAACGACCCTTTTCTATCCTTCGTTTATCTGTTTCTAAAACTGAAATTGTTTATTTTTCTTATTGTTTTTTACTATTATATATATCTGTTCATTACCTTACAAGCTATATTTTCAAACAAAAATTATAATAGTTAATCAAGTAGCGATTTTGAAACTGACTTAAAAAAAAATAAGAGAAAGAAGCAATCGTTAGAACAATAAAAAGTTATTACAACACGTGAAAATGACAAAAATTGTTATACAGTTGCAGCTGCAGGCGTTTTAATAAGTCTACATGGCTTCTGTTGCTTGTTACTTTGGTTTAAACGCAAAGCGACATAATGAACTACTTGCAATGCTTTCACTGCAGGGTTCAAACCAAAAATTTTAGCGTTAAAAAGCCTAAGTCTTACCGTTGAGCCACAGAGGGGCGAAAATTATAGATTCGAAAGATAAAAACGATATCTTGAATGTAGAAACGATTTTTTTTTTTGTTTCTTCATTTTTTCATTAAAAAAATAAATAAAAAAAATATCCCAGTATTCTTTTTCGTACATTCCGAACTTAGTTCCTGTTTCTTACCCAAAGTTCTTCTACTCAGGCTTAAGAACCGTGTTTCTATTGTAATATATATTTATGTATATTCATGAAAACACTCACAATAGAAACATCCAACACCGGGGCACAAATCATAAGGTGGGTCATTATTTAAAGTGTCCTGGTTTTTAAGAGATATTGGTGGAAGGAAGATTACTCACAACAAAATAAAAAATAAGTAATAAAATAAAACAAAAAATAATAGAACACAATACATCAATGGGGGAGACAGCAAGACTGTCCTTGAAGTTAGCATTCCAGCCCCAGATATGATGTTTGGACATAAATACCAAGATATTAATATATTACTATACTAATATTATTAGTATAGCTCTTACACCCTTCCATACTGCTATCGGGATCGTCAATTACTCTAAAGAAATCCACACCGGAGCAGATCTAATAAAGTGAAGGTAATACAACTACCACTACGTTAATTTATCTACAAAAGATATGAAGTAGCCAATAAGAAATCCCAATTATTTCCCCTACAATACATTTTAGAAATTATTTTTATTGTGCATATTATCATTTTGTTTAAATCATTATTTTCAAATGTGTATAAATATTTTCTATATTTATCATAAGATAATTGAAAATATTTAGCTAACGTTTTATCCATTAAAATCAGTTTATGTACTAATATATTAATATTAGATATTAAGACCTGTACATTCTACTATACCTAAAAAACTGTGAGTGCATAATGCGCTGTATGGTATTTGTTGGTGCATTACAGTTTGGAGAGGGGAGTCCAAAAATTTTAATTGTAAAATTATTTCTTTTATCATAAATATTACCATAATCATTAATTATCTTAATGTTTAAATTTAAGTAATGTACTTCAGTAGTTGATATAAAAGTGTTCTCAATCTGTAGAACTGTAGGATAAATGTTACTTATTCCTGGATTATTATACCAATCAAATCGTCAATATATCTGTATGTTAGGGAAAATAATTCCGGATTTGAAAACTTGTTAATGAATACATTTTCGTAATAATGAAGATATAAATTGGCAACACAGGTGGAATAATTATTACCAATCCGTATACTTATTACTTGGTTATAAACCTACTTACCAAAATAAATATAATTATTATATACGCAAAAACTGATAATGCTCTTAATCTTATTAGCAGTAAAAGTTTGTTTTTCTGTTTCTATGAGTGGATCTATAAATTCATCTATTAACGAATTTATCACTATTACCAAATCATTAAGTGGTACAGATGTAAACAATGTTTGAATTGTATCTACTAATTGTGTTTTATTTAAATTTTCTGGTTTTTTAGTCAGGTTCATTATTTTTAATTATCCAGAAATCATGTTTATTACTTGCATTTTGTTGTAATTTAACAAATAACTGATTCAGTAATTTACTTTATTAAACTAGAAATAAAACAAAATTTAATAGGAGATTTATATAATTTAGGTATCGCATATAAATATGGTAATTCTGCATATCGAATTGTATTAAGATCAATTTTTTATAGCTTTCAACAAGTTGTTAATAATATCTTCTTTAGATTTATCAACAAGTTGTTAATAATATCGTCTTTAGATTTATCAACAAGTTGTTAATAATATCTTCTTTAGATTTATCAACAAGTTGTTAATAATATCGTCTTTAGATTTATCAACAAGTTGTTAATAATACCGAGCATAATGCACTCACAGCTTCTTAGGTATTGTAGAATTTGTAGTAATGTACAGGTCTTAATATCTAATATTAATATTTTAGTACATAAACTGATTTTAGTAGGTTCGATGAGAAAATGTATTTAAATATTTTAAATTATTTTGTAATAAATATAGAAAATATTTCTACAGATTTGAAAATAGAGATTGAAACCAAATTATAATATGCACAATAAAAAATAAATTTCTAAAATTTATTGTACGGGAAATCATTAGAATTACTTATTTGGACATTTCATTTCTTGTATAGGTAAATTAATGTTGTGGTAATTATATCACCTTCCGTATATAAAACCTGATGCTGTGTGGATATCTTTAGAACCATTGAAGATCCAGATAGTAGCGTGGAAGCGTGGAGGATGAGAGCTATAGTAATAATATTGATTGGTCTTATTATTGTAATTCCTTAATCTTGATATTTATGTCCAAACATAATATTATTTCTTGCTGCTTTTTTGTTATTTTATTTTTTCATATATTTTTGGTTTTGTGTGTGTGTGTGTGTGTGTGTGAGCAATCACCTCCCCAAATCTGGCTGCAGACAGCGAATAGTGGTAAAGGATGTGGGACGTTGTGGGCTAGAGCACCAACATCTGCTCAATTTTTTTTAATCATGTGAGGCCGGCGAAGTTGTGGAGAAACTGAATAGAAGGTGTACCCCAACACAATTTGGGTCTGACTTCCACCAGTACCTCTAAAAACCAAGGCACATTATATAATGACCCACCTTATGATTTGTGCTCCGGTATTGGATGGTTCTATCGTGACTGCGATTGTTTTTCATGAATTTACATTTAATTAATTTCATCCAAGGTTTGGATAAAGTGCGTAAGATTCGCGCTATCCCTCGTTTTGATGTATTCTCTTTTTAACTTTTTACCTTTCCTAAATATATATATATATTCAAAATACAATAAAGGAATTTGAAGCTTATTCGGAATCAAAGCTTAATGAAGAAAAATCCCTTGGTTTATGGTGTGGCGCTTGAAAAACACTTATCTGATTTCAACTTTAAGCTCGTTTTTCTTATTTGTTGGAATACCAGACTCAGATTTTCAGTAGCAGACATTCGTCTGTTTGCTTGAGTGGCATCAAAAGTAGTTACAAGTTCACCCATCTAAAGGGAACAAAGAATATTGATGTACCCTTCTTTTTTCCTTAAATAACTATTGAAGATCACTACATACTTTTTGAAGGCTGTTTTATTCTGTTATATAACGTTCACTGTACCTCAGCCCTTGCTATATCCATAGTGATATTATTTTTAGGGCGCTACCTAAGTCACTGTTGGTCATTCTCAAAAAATAAAGAAAAGTGTAACCTCAAGGTATCACCTGGCATAAGAATGTAAAATATTGCTACCCACCTTTACAAGTATGTTTTACTTTACAAGAATCTTTCGCACGAAAAAGCATACTTAACCCTTTCGAGACGGGTCATAGGTGAAAGGCCATGACATTTCGTTTGTTGACTCGCATTCAAAATTTTATTGAACTACTATGTCATTAATTTATGTGAATATGCTTGGTATCAAACTGTAGATTATAATTCAAATTTTATAACTATATATTACTCAATTTGTTAATTAAAAGTAAATATTAAAAAACAAATAAACATCGATTTTTGTGTGTCACGTGGTATGTTGAACGCAGCACTAGTTCAAATTAGATGTTTGTGAAGTCAAAATACTAATTCTATAGTTTCATACGAATTAGAAACTCAAATTACAGATATTGACAAGCTAGAATATAGAATAAGAAGGTATTATTTTTTCCATTTACTAAGATTAATGTTCACGTAATAAGTCAAACACAGTGGCACCCCGCTCACCTCTTTCCATTTTTGGAAACGCTCCCTTATATACATTTACTTCTATATATGACATGAATAACCAATCGGAAGTTCAGAATGTCCCTCTAGTGGTTTTCTCAGACTTTCTAACGTACCTAACGCCATTTCTTTCTTTTGAACCAAGATTTTAATAAGGTAGGTTGTGTCTTTAGTCTGCTCGAAATTTCATATATTTTTAGACCCAAATACAGCTTAGTTATTATATTTGATAAATTATAGTAGAATTCTCTGGTACTGATGTAGTAATTTATGATTTTTTAGTTATTAAAAAGTATATGTAAAACCTAAACAAAATATTTTGTTTCATATCGTGCAAAATTTGTAAAGGCTTGGCAACATACGACAAGCAGCAACCGAGTACAAAGAACGTAACTAGAAGAGATAATTGTTTGCTATACTTCTTTATTTACTGTTCTATGTTTTAGGAAAAATAACTTTAAGAACTTATTTCAAAATAACAATAATCTATATACATATACAATGTATAACAATTGGAATGTGACTGTATTTTAAAAAATACTAGTCTACTAAAACACAGCCAAGACAAGTTACTTTGTACAGACCAAAGGTCATCTTTATGTTATTTGATACGGTAACATGAGTGCACGTGAGCCTCGTCGTTGTAATTTTGTATTGTAAACTAGGCACGGGTGAAATGTAAATATAATAAAAAAATAACAAATATATAACGTTATGAGATTTAAGCTACTTCGTCTAAACATGTGTTATAGTTTGTGTTCATTCTAGAATGAAAGAGGCATAATTTATGTTTATTTCCTAATTGTTTGTGGTGGTTGCGAGATCGGTCCAATTTACCGAACCCGTACAGAGATTAATTACTGAAAATAACAGATAAAATATAAAGTTGTTTTTTTAAGGAATGTTTGATAACTATCTAGACATTATAAAGATTTTGCATGTGAAATTTCAAAACCTTCTGATGTATTAAAGTATTTTTAATCTTAAAATGAAAATTACTTTGCATGACAGATAGGCATGATGTGAAAAGAAAAAAAAAGGCACAAGAGAAACATTACTTTAAAAACCTTAAGACTTAATAAAAAAATAATTATATTTTGCGTATGAAAGCATTGTAATGCTTACTGATAAACTGCCAGATTTCGTTAACATTCGCTTACTAATTTAAAAGCACAAAATATAAAAATATAAAAGCACTATAACAAGCACAAAATGTTTACGAGGTGGGTCCCAGGAACTGAGCCCGGGTTGGTTAATGATCTAGAACAATAAGTAAACAGGCGCGAAAATAACTTTGCCACTTCCTTGAACAATATTCAACTTCACACCTTATTACTTGCATTACAGTAAGTGTACAACTGTATCAGGTTATTGAGCAGGTGTTACTTCCCAGAAAATATTTTGTATCTTTGAATCACCTTTTCTGTTTTGTTATTAAAAAAGAAATTAAATCATTGTTTTTATTTTTCGTCTTCATTTAGAACATATACATGTATTCACAGTTATACCTGTACTACAAAAATATCTCAAGGCTAATGAACAGATTTGATTTTTTTCATTCTTCTCCTTTTTACTGAGCGCTGATAAGTCTGAACACTATTAATTTATTTTTTTATCAATACTTCTTTTTAATAGTATATTTTAGAAATGTTGTCATGAACGTGTTTAAAGTCCAATATTACGACAACGGGTTCATTTCTAGAGAAAGATATGCGTGACATCCAAAGTTCAAAGTCACCATTTTAAACACCATATTGTAAATGAATAAGTTAACTGAGCTCAAGTAAGTTAACTGATAGCAGACGAATAAATATTTACACGTATTATTTCAGTTATGTTAATGTTGTATACCATTATATATACGATATATCATTATTTCCCTTCGTAATGTTTCTTCCAAAGTTTTACAATTCATGAAAGTAAATTGTAAGCTTAATACGGCTTTGTCTCATTGATTCTTTTTCATATGTTTGTTTTATTGAGAAAAGGAGATTTTGAAATGTCTTCCCTAAAGATTGTCATCTTTAGTTTGACTTATTCAGTGCACAAGTTTAAATAAATAATTGAATGATTTATGAGACACTTCGTATTGATTAAACAGTCGGCACAGTGGATTACATACTTGCACGTCTAATCTAAACTTGTGTAATTAACTAAACAATTCCCCTAAGAGTTTCTTATGATAGCCTACTACCAAGTGGAGAAAGCTTTGTTTGTATTTAAGCGCAATGCTACACAATGCGCTATCTGCGCTACATCCATAATGAGAAAGACGTATTGTATTCCTTATGTTCCTTTTTTGTTCTTCTTAACAATTATAATTTTTCGCCACTTCTTTATTTCTGGTCAGATCATTTTGAAACTTAGAGGGGCCAAAGCTCAAACTATTTTTGTAGAATTATAGTTTTTGGCCTGATATTCCTTTATATTTCGACCTATCTAGATAAGACTTTGCACAAAGATACATAGTGATAAACCCATCGGACTGAACAGATAAATTTGGTATTTGTTCCTTTATTTCGATTTTACAAGGATTAAAGGTAAACAAATTCAAAATGTATGTAATTAGGGAGCTCTGAACCTAGAGACTTTGTTTGCATTTGTAAACATTAAGAGTTGTTACTAACAGTGTTTTGATTATCACAATGCATGAAATTTCACATACTGTGTCGAAGATTGTCTTATTTGTTCAAAGATTATTTATAAAGTTTTGTCTTTGCGAATAAATATTTTTACACAGAAAATTACTACCGTATGTATTATAAGATCACAATTTAGTATGCTTCGATACATATTTCTCACAAAAAAGTTTGAAGCTCATACTGTGCTAAATGTCTATCCATTTGAAGTATATATCTTGTATTTTATGCCCCTTCCCCTGCATTGAATACCATTCTCTCTTGAAATCTACTGTATTCTGGGGATCTTATCGAGTGAGGTAGATGGAGGGGGAGCGGAGAGACTTTTTGCATTGGCTAACGAATGTTGGCTGTTTTAATGTCTGTTTTCTTTTTACAATCTAATTTCAGACAAATAGATGGAATTTTAAATCTGCATTAAGTAATAGATGGAATGTTTCCAATTAAAAGTATATTCAAAATTAGAAAGATTATATAAGGGTAGGGTCAAATTTTGAAATGTCTCCATTCCAAACTCTAAATGCCACTCTGACATTTAGTTTCTTATACCGCCTTCAAACATCAGCTTTAATATTTTTTTTCTGGTGCTTTTCGGCGCCATTTGCAGACTTGACACTTCTACATGAATCCAATATAATAACTTGATGGTAGAATTTCTTTGTTTGGTGTTAAGCACAAAGTTATAAAATGGGCTATCTGTGCTCTGCCCATCGCGGGTATCGATGTCATAATAATACCATCATTTAAGAAAGTTAAGTGTAATGGGACATTTTACGTATAGTAATGTTAAAAAATAAATAAATTACCACACTTTTCTCTGTCTAACCAAGATTTATGTATATTAGTTTCATATCTTTTGCATGCAAGAAGATGTCATCACTAAAGCTAACAATTCATGAAAAATGTTAGTTTTTTCATTATTTTTACCGCAGCAAAGCCTAAGTTTCACAAGATCACGAGATATAATAATGAACCACAACCAAGTACGTCAATGTCTAGAAACTCTTTACTGGAACAATTTATAGTTACAACACTTGCCTTAACCTCTGATTAGCGTAAGGATCTTGGAAAATTGAACTTTTCAGCCTGAACAACCCTTAAGCGAAAAATGGGCTAAATAGCCAGGTCAAAGACTCTAGGATTCTGGTATAGCGTGCCAGACTCTGAATCTAAGAATCCGCTGTTCGCGTCCCGTTTCTACAAAATCTCGCACCCCTCTTTGGAGTTATAGATGCGTTATAAGAGTGACTACAAAATTTCCACTTTTTGGACAGATAAGAGTAGCCCAAAAGGTGGTGGTGGGTGCCGTTGATTAGTTGCCTTCCTTCTATTGTATCTAATTACTTAAACTTCTAAGGTCTTATGAAAATATAGCCCCCCCCCCCAGTGGCACAGCGGTATGTCTGCGGACTTACAACTCTAGAATCCGGGTTTCGATACCCGTAGTGGGCAGAGCACAGATATCCCATTGTGTAGCTTTGTGCATAATTACAAACAAACAATTATGAGAAATAAATATCATTGAAAAATATTGAACATAATGTGATCAAACTTAAATGTGTTAATGATAAGAATGATGGTATATATAAATTAGTCAAAATTAAATAAAATAAGCAAACGTAAATCATTTTAATCTTCTGCGTTTTTTTGTTTTCTCGTTTACCCACTTGCAATCCGTATGCTATAACATAATAACAAAACAACGAAAAACACCCAAGTGAGTATAAGTATCACTAATTCGTTTGAATTCATATACTTATTTCTTGCTAAGTAAATCAATCTCATCTAAATGATTCACATCGTTTGTGATATATTAATAAGTGTATTTTTATCCATTGCACCAGAATATTGAGAGCGTATTTTAGATTACTCAAAATAAGACCTCACTCATATTTTCTCGGAAAGTGGAATGACTTTAATTACGTGCAGTTTTCTTTTTGACTGATAAATAAACTATTATTAGGCCTTAAAATTTTTTTGTACTGAAAATCAATTATTAGTTCTGCTCGTACTATTGAGACTCTTCTGCTTTGGTGATTAACATACATATTACTAGCGAAGGTATCTAAACGACCTTACAATTTCATGCGCTCTGTTCTACGTTAGACATCTAACATAGAGCTATTTCTGCCACGCACATTTGAGTTGATGAAAGTTGTTTTTATATAACATTCTTACTAAATAAATGTAAATATAGCGAAGTGTTTGTACGCTTATGAAGTAAAATTGAAATAGGAGAAAGGCGTGCAAGTTTACCCAGCACAAGCGAAATATGTTTTTCAAATGAAAACGGAAATTAAGATAAAACAACAAAATACATAAAATATTATTAACTTATTTGTCTGTGCGACAAATTCGTTCGTGGATGACAATCCAAGTTAAGGATCCAATAAATATTTTTGAGTTTTCACGACAATATTAGAAAAATAAATAAATAAAAGAATAAATTATCTTGGGATCTTCTATTTTCAGAATTGACTTTTTTTTAAAAAAAGAAGATAAATACAACTCTATAATGACTGCTAATAGGTACGTGTTTGGAAGATAAATACAACTTTATAATGCCTGCTAATAGGTACGCGTTTGTAAAATAAATACAACTCTATAATGCCTGCTAATAGGTACGTGTTTGTAAGATAAATACAACTCTATAATGCCTGCTAATAGGTATGTGTTTGTAAGATAAATACAACTCTATAATGCCTGCTAATAGGTGCGTGTTTGTAAGATAAATACAACTTTATAATGCCTGCTAATAGGTACGTGTTTGGAAGATAAATACAATTTTATAATGCCTGCTAATAGGTACGTGTTTGTAAGATAAATACAACTCTATAATGCCTGCTAATAGATACGTGTTTGTAAAATAAATACAACTTTATAATGCCTGCTAATAGGTACGTGTTTGGAACATAAATACAATTTTATAATGCCTGCTAATAGGTACGTGTTGGTAAGATAAATACAACTCTATAATGCCTGCTAATAGATACGTGTTTGTAAAATAAATACAACTTTATAATGCCTGCTAATAGGCACGTGTTTGTAAGATAAATACAACTTTATAATGCCTGCTAATAGGTACGTGTTGGTAAGATAAATACAACTCTATAATGTCTGCTAATAGGTACGTGTTTGGAAG
>NW_013668040.1:116302-119986 GCF_000517525.1 Limulus polyphemus | reverse complement strand
TCTATGAACATCGTGAATAACCGTCAAGAATCCATTGTTATTGGTCTTGAATCACACAAAATGGTGTGTCACTCTATGAACATCGTGAATAACCGTCAAGAATCCATTGTTATTGGTCTTGAATCACACAAAATGGTGTGTCACTCTATGAACATCGTGAATAGCCGTCAAGAATCCATTGTTATTGGCCTTGAATCACACAAAACGGTGTGTCACTTTATAAACATCGTGAATAACCGTAAAGAATCCATGTTATTTGCCTTGAATCACACAAAACGGTGTGAATTTTTTTGGTGTAACAATCGACGTGCATTCTCCAGATGTTTTTTTTTGACATACGGCCACATTAGGTATAGTAAAGTCATTTTTAATTTTTATGGAGATGATTTCCGTCAAGATTATACAATTCTAAGAAGTAGGCAGTTTTTTTACATTCCACAGGCAGTTTTAGCTCACTCTATCATCTTTTAGATGTACTATACAGAAGTTCCAGTTCAATGAAAGGTTAACGTATACCGATCCTCACATCTCCAGCAGCCTGTAATCTTTCCTATCTCAAATTTTTGTAATTTATTACTTATTGGCATTTTGCGTACATTTCGACACTTCTAACTCACCTGAATCATGTTTCTTTGTATTTATACTCCCCGAGTTCTCCTACAGAGCATCACGTCTGCTACACATTCAAGATGCGTCAAACACGTCTTACAGAACAATTAATCGAGCTCGTGCAATTTAAACAACCGGCGCTTAAAAAATAGCCTGATGAAAATATGGTTGTGTTTATATTGAGTGTGAAAATACGAATAGTGTAAAATTTGATTTGCACATGTGCCCAATTGTTTTATTAAAATAAAACATTACACACAATGATATGTGCCCCATTGTTTTATTAGAATAAAACATTACACCCAATGACATGTGAACTTTAATAAAGCAATGGGAAAACATTACACCCAATGACATGTGACGTTTGTAAGATAAATACAACTTTATAATGCCTGCTAATAGGTACGTGTTTGTCAAAAGAAAATGAAATTTTTGCTTCTTAAAATATTTTAGAGGATTCTTCACTTGATATATCACGTGATACTCATAAACTCAGCATTGCCCAAACTTTCCTTATACTGGTATTTTCAACCTGAACAGCAACTTATTTTGAACTGTTGATAAAATAGAATGCGAAGGCAGCCAGCTAACCATCAAGCAGCACCCGCTATCGTTAGGTCTTTGAGCGCGAACGTGGATGAGAATCATCAACTTTCAGAATCATACGATAACCACTACACCACGCTCCGCCCACTTAACTCTGAAGAAGAACAAGAGCAATGAGAAGCAAGGTTTCTTTAATCATCAAGAATTCACTAAAACTGTGATGTTACAATTAATTCAAAGATCAAAAACTGAGACAAATACATAACAACAACATATCCACAAACAATCTCTATGTCAAACAGAACATTTTTAATACTAAACGACATTTCGGACAGATGTATTTTCTTCCCGAAATTTCCCTTTCTTTCAGAATTTTAAAATATTCGTTGTTTTTTGTTGTTGTTGTTGTTAAATTTAAAGGCCGTTTACGTCTCTGCGCGAAACATATTTCAAAATACAAAAATAAGCTGTTTTTTAGCTAACGTATGTTTATATCTCAGCCCCAAACGTTGTTCAGGATATAAAATATTATCGTTTTAGTTAGTGCTTGGTTTGTTTACGTCTCTTTCTAAACGTCTTTCACAATTTTAAAAACCAATGTTTTTGTGTTAACTTTCGTTTACGTCTCTGCCCGAAAATTCCTTCAGAACATAAAAATACACTTATTTTGTTTGTGGTGTGAGTTTTTGTTTTCGCCAAATTTTGCTCTATAAAGTTTTTAACGTGTTTAGGAAATCCATTTTTATAAAATGAGATATCAAATACCGGTTGATGATTATAATCGATGTGTAACTGCAGAAGCTCATAAGTTCTCAAGTCTGCAATATTTACACTTCATCACTGTAAAATATCTGAAAGTTCCTCAACGTATGCTAATGTATAGATAACTTTACTTGTGTTGATACTAAACATGCTTTATTGTAGCATGGATTTGTTGAACTGATTAAAGACCACGTGGTTTTGTGATACGTATTCTTAATTCAATCGTATGTAAAAACAATGAGTTATTTTTTCTTTCATTAAATCGTCTAAAGTGCACTTACTGTCATGACTTTACTTTTTTTTGCTGAAAAACATTGTACATTACCAATAGATAACTATATTCCAGTTAATACAAATTTTGCTTTATTCGGCATTTCTTTACTCAAGTGGGTAAATATCACTGTTATTATGACAGAGCTTTGCATATGTGGCACTGAAAGGCTACGCAATATTAAGACACTTAAGTAAAGGTATGTCTCGATAAAGTCTGGTTGTTACACACTTAAGTAAAGTTCTGACACATTAAATATACCCTTTATAAATTAATTAAAACTACATAAGCAGTCAATAACTATTGATTGTGATATATATTTCAGTAAATGGATTATAACTACTTATTTCATGTGAAGTTGCTTAAATTAATAACGAACGTGTATTGTTATAACAAAGTTACAGACCGTGTAGTTTTTGCGCACTTCTTAGATGGGTTGTTTGTTTATTTGTTTCGGACATTCGCTAAAAGTTACATAAGGACTTCTACTAATCGTCTCTAGTTTTGAACTGACACACTACAAAGAAGGAAGGTAGCTAGCCAACAGCGCCAATTGTCAACTTTCGGGATATTCTAATCGAAAATTGCGAATTTCTTAGAACACATCCACGGCTCAAAAGCGCGGTGCATGAGCTTACACCAACGGGGCGCGAACCACGAAACCGTGGATTCACAGTCCGACACACCAACTAAGTCAACACACGTCCCTAAGTAAATGCGTATGCAATTTGTACTGATGTAACAAAGTTAAAGACGACGTGCTATTATTAAAGAGACAACGACCTTGTGTTATTGTAACAAAGTTAAAGTCCAGATTGTTTTAGTGTCACTGTTAAATAGGTAACAAGACTGTGTATTATATTGACAAAGATAAAGTCCAGGGTATTTTTCGTACCATTATCAAACCCATAACAACCGTGTATTATTGTGACAAAGTTAAAGTCCAGATTGTTTTAGTGTCACTGTTAAATAGGTAACAAGACTGTGTATTATATTGACAAAGATAAAGTCCAGGGTATTTTTCGTACCATTATCAAACCCATAACAACCGTGTATTATTGTGACAAAGTTAAAGTACAAGTTATTTTTAATTCATTTTTTAAATGGATTATACCTCAAAAACGATTAAACAAAATGATTAGATCCAATGCATCTTACATGCAATTCGAATGAACATTATGCTTTTCAGTCAACTGATGCTTAATTTTGATTATGTTGAGAGGTTTTATATATGCAACTAATAACATAAAGCAGTTTTTATTATTTCTTGTTTCTGTAATGTAGAAACAAAGTTAAACTGCTATTAATGTGTAACATGTACACGAGGAAGCACTGGTCTAAGCGTGCATTAAAGCAAGTAGATGTGACGTTTCACAAAACTAGTTTTACTTTGATAAAGCAATGGGCGTACCTATTAGCAGGCATTATAAAGTTGTATTTATCTTACAAACACGTACCTATTAGCAGGCATTATAAAGTTGTATTTATCTTACAAA
>NW_013668040.1:111089-115454 GCF_000517525.1 Limulus polyphemus | reverse complement strand
CAATAACAATGGATTCTTGACGGTTATTCACGATGTTTATAAAGTGACACACCGTTTTGTGTGATTCAAGACCAATAACAATGGATTCTTGACGGTTATTCACGATGTTTATAAAGTGACACACCGTTTCGTATGATTCAAGACCAATAACAATGGATTCTTTACGGTTATTCACGATGTTTATAAAGTGACACACCGTTTTGTGTGATTCAAGACCAATAAAAATGGATTATTGACGGTTATTCACGATGTTTATAAAGTGACCACACCGTTTTGTTTGATTCAAGACCAATAACAATGGATTCTTGACGGTTATTCACGATGTTTATAGAGTGACACACCGTTTCGTATGATTAAAGACCAATAACAATGGATTCTTGACGGTTATTCAAGATGTTTATAGAGTGACACACCGTTTTGTGGTGATTCAAGGCAAATAACATGGATTCTTTACGGTTATTCACGATGTTTATAAAGTGACACGCCGTTTTGTGGTGATTCAAGACCAATAACAATGGATTCTTTACGGTTATTCACGATGTTTATAAAGTGACACACCGTTTTGTGTGATTCAAGACCAATAACAATGGATTCTTTACGGTTATTCACGATGTTTATAAAGTGACACGCCGTTCTGTGGTGATTCAAGGCCAATAACAACTAAAGAAATTGTTTCAGACATCTGTCAGAATTTAGACAGAGTATGCCTCGCAGAATAGCAGCACTTTGGTAGGTCAGTGTATTCTCATGCGTTCTACGTATTTTAATTCATGGTTTAGATGTTGTGACGATTCACTATTATGATAGGATGCCCACGAGGTTGGGTGAGGTTAAATTTAATAATGCGATATACGTCTTTTATGAATGAGCCACAGCAAGCAGTACTGCAGTCAGATATATACTTATATAGGTGGAATCTTTGTTTCTTTTTAAAATTACCACGATTGGCGATGAAGCTTATAAAACGTTACATGTTTTGTTTGTTTCACAGTTTACAGCGAACCTTCACAAACGACTATTTACGTATAACTCTAGATAAAAGACATCTAGTCAGCAGCACACACCGTCAACTCTTGGGCTACTATTCTCTGACTGGATAGCGGGATTTGAAAGTCATTATTGTAGTGCACCCATGGCTTTGAAGTGCGGAGCGAGTTTTTGCAGTAATGGGACACGAACCCTGGGACTAACAGTCTAGGCACACTAAACCATTAGGACACGCCCAACTCTCTTCCGTTAATATTCAAGGTTTGAATTATTGTCTTAGAATGTCTGTAGTCGTACCATAATGAAGCTTTTGCTGTAACGAACATGCTATCAAACTTTTTTATTAACTGCATATTATAGCCAATAAAATGATGTTTTTATTATATTGCCTATTTTATAATTGAATTTTTTTCTTGGGGGAGGGGAGAGAATAGAACACCTTTAACAAACTGAATCAGATGTGGTCTAGTGGTTTGCATGCTCTGACTGTGAATCCAGGGATTCATTGTTCGCGGCACTTGTCGCAAAAACGTGTTCCTCATTTTGGGGCTGTGAATGCGTTATAAGGTGACGGCCAAATTCCACTATTCGGTGAGAAAAAGAGTATTTCAAGAATCGGCGGCAGGCGTTGTTGACTACCATTCTGCTTTCATTATGGTCTAGTCTATCGCTTCAAAACCGAGGGATGTCTATGCGTCTTTAGCACTTTGTGAAGCTGTGCGCGATAAATCAGAAACAAACTTTGGAAAATTACAATACAGCTTTTTAAATATACGAAAAGCATTTTATCTTCATTTGTTTAAAGTTTAGATATTTGAAAATGTCTACATCTAGCCATGATAAGATTATACAACTACCTAGGATTACATTTGAAAATTTATACAACACCATAAAACGTTTATTGATAGGCAATTAGACAAAAACTTTATAAAGATAAAGCAACCTGCTGAAACAGCTGTTTGGAAACAGCAGCCATGACACTTACCTCTTGTAGTAACGAATGGTAACAGGTAGTCTTAAAGAACCTATGTCGCCTCTTTTATATCAGTGGAAGACGATGTAATTTCGGTCGATAAAGTTGAACTGCCAGACTATCCAATACTATATAAAGACGTGACTACAGATTCTGGTTTTCTACAACACGGTGAATAATAATAAAAAAACAGACTTACTTCTCTACAAACTCCGAGCTTGTTTTGTACTTATATAAACCATATGATATGATTGGTAGACCTCTCTCTTTCTTTCTTTTATTGTTTGTCAATCTAACAACAATTACTAAGAAGTGGATATTAAAATGTCTTTCTCTCCTTTCGAGAACAATACGCCAAGTAAGTTAATATACATTACTTATTTTATCCGCCCGAATTGCTTTTTTGAAATAACACGAATTGAGTATCGCTACAACCTTCTTTTGTTCCATGAAAAAAAAACCTACCGCAAAACTTATCTGAAGCTCGTTCTACCAATGCGGACATCAGAGCAGCGCCTCTTCGAAAACGCGGAGAATAACACGTGCTGTTCTATGTGCCGGAAGCACACACACACACTCACAGTTGCTACGATCTACAGTCTGTTTTCTAAGAGTGAGCATATTATTTGCGCATGTATGACGCCACTATTCAGCGTTAATCGTTCCCCTGTCTTCTGCCTTTAATTTTAGGATTTGAAAAAAGAAAGGGGACATTCGCAAATTCTTTAGCAAAACCCATATGTGGATGAAATTTTTTTTTTAATTTCCTTGTTTATTGTTCATTTCCCATGCAATATATTTACAAGCCAGATCACCACTTAATTTTAAGATAAGAAAGTTTTTAAACAACTCGACGAAGTATTCCAATATGTAATATTAGATTCGTAACAGGAAAAACAGCCTTATTAAAAGTTGATATTCATGGTGGGCAATGCATAGATAGCTCATTGTGTAATCTTGAGCTTAACAACAAGTAAACCAGTAGTGTCATTGTTCTTGCCATTTTAACGTTCCATACGCATATGAAAGTGTGTGAAGATGCACCAGTAGATGGGGTATTAGATAAAAGCTAACACAATTATACTTTATGGCGAATAAAAAAAAAACCTTCTCAAATTGACGTCTTTCTTTATATACACATGAAAAACACTTAAATCTATTTAGGCTTAGTGTATTGCATTCAGGATAAAGACAAAGTAAATTTTGTATGTGAATTGGTGATAACACTACATTACTTTTAGATGCGCAGTTGAATAAAGCTATATGTATGTGAATTGGTGATAACACTACATTACTTCTAGATGCGCAGTTGAATAAAGCTATATGTATGTGAATTGGTGATAACACTACATTACTTCTAGATGCGCAGTTGAATAAAGCTATATGTATGTGAATTGGTCATAACACTACATTACTTCTAGATGCGCAGTTGAATAAAGCTATATGTATGTGAATTGGTGATAACACTACATTACTTCTAGATGCGCAGTTGAATAAAGCTATATGTATGTGATTGCTATATTTAGAGTTTGATTAATTCTAGTTGGATTATGACAGTAAACTATATAAGAATGAGACACAACTTTCAAATAGAAAACAGGTTCGTGATGAACAGCTGTTAAGTGAAGAGATTTATTTCGTACCCTCAGTTAAAGCAGGATATTTATCAAGATATGAAATTTATTGTTTATATAGAATCACAGCAGGACATTCAGCAAGATATGAGATTTGCTGTTAACCTAGAATTACAGCAGGACAACATCCAAGTCATGCGATTTACTGTGTACCCACCCAGAGTTACAGCAGGAAGCTAACAGGTCGTAAGGTTTATTATGTATCCAAAGTCATGGCAGTACAGCCACCAAGTCATGAGATTTGATGTGCACCCAGAGTAACAGCAGGATAACCAGAAAGTAAATAGACTTACAATGTACTCAGAGTCCTAACAGGACAGCTAGTAAATCGTGAGATTTGTTGCGCACCCAGAGATGCAAACAGACAGCGAACAAGTTATGAGATCTGCGTATCCAAAGTTGCAGCAGGACAGCCAACAGGTCTTAAGATTTACTGTTTATCCAAAGTCATAGAAGGACAGCTACCAATTCATCATATTTGATGTGCACCCATAGTCACAGCAGGACAACCAGCAAGCCGAGAGACTTATTGTGTACTCAGTCATATCATGTAATACCCAGAGGGATAGAAAAATAAAACAATTTCATTCTGAGTATTTACAGAGTTGAAGTATTATCAGACTAACTAGTATATTTATAGTATTATCAGACTAACTAGTATATTTATAGAGTAGAAGTATTATCAGACTAACTAGTATATTTATAGAGTAGAAGTATTATCAGACTAACTAGTATATTTATAGAGTAGAAGTATTATCAGACTAACTAGTA
>NW_013668040.1:104794-110089 GCF_000517525.1 Limulus polyphemus | reverse complement strand
CGGACTTACAACTATACCAACCGGGTTTCGACACCCCTGGTGGGCAGAGCACACACAGCCCATTCTGCTGTACCGTACATCAGCTAGTATATTTATAGAGTAGAAGTATTATCAGACTAACTAGTATATTTATAGAGTAGGAGCATTATCAGACTAACTAGTATATTCATAGAGTAGGAGCATTATCAGACTAACTAGTATATTCATAGAGTAGGAGCATTATCAGACTAACTAGTATATTCATAGAGTAGGAGCATTATCAGACTAACTAGTATATTCATAGAGTAGGAGCATTATCAGACTAACTAGTATATTTATAGAGTGGAAGTATTATCAGACTAACTAGTATATTTATAGAGTGGAAGTATTATCAGACTAACTAGTATATTTATAGAGTGGAAGTATTATCAGACTAACTAGTATATTCATAGAGTAGGAGCATTATCAGACTAACTAGTATATTTATAGAGTGGAAGTATTATCAGACTAACTAGTATATTTATAGAGTGGAAGTATTATCAGACTAACTAGTATTCTTATAGAGTAGAAGTATTATCAGACTAACTAGTATATTTATAGAGTAGAAGTATTATCAGAATAAATAGTACGATTATGATTGTTGGAATGGAAGTTGGCCAAATGTAGCCCGAGAACGTGTTATGCTCACTTTTGTACAATATTTTCGTGTTTCGTACATGATTGTTATCAATAGTTCAGATTGCCCTCTATCCAGATGAAATAGGCATTTTCAGAGTATTTCTGATGAAGTGATAAAAAGATTTCCTAGGGAAAAAATATATATATATATATATAATGAAAATTGTCGTGTCTGATCTGTGACATGTCATCATTGTATAAATAGATATTGAAATATTTCTAGAACTCTGATATTCCGTAAAAGTTACTTGGAATGTAAAATCAGCTTACAGATTGCTTGTTTTGATCTTCGTGCAAAGCTACTCGAGAGATATCTACGCTAGCCGTCCTTAATTTAGCAGTGATAGACTAGAAAGAAAGGCAGCTAGTCAACACCACCTACCGCCAACTCTTGGGCTACTTTTTTATCGATGAATAGTAGAATTGGCCGTCACATTATCATTCTCTCACGGCTGATAGGGCAAGCACGTTCGGTGACGGGGATTCGAACCCCCAAAATGCGAGTCAAGCGCCCTAACCAAAAGGCCATGCCAAGGCCTTAGACTACAGAGTGCTAATCTCCGTTTATCGTCAAAGCAATGAAGCAGCATAAGCTATAGAAAAGCACGAAGATATTTAAAACTAACAAAACAAACAGGAAATCAGAACGTTGTAGAAAAACAAACTGGGTAAAATAAATATTCAAATTTGTTCTTAATTTTATTGCACTTACTTTGAAACAGAAATAGATAAGTTTCATTAAAAAAAAACTAAAACCGATAAGCGAAAGAAACAAAATGTTAAGTTGGACTGTAATTTATAGATTGAAAGTTTGCCATTGATAATAAAATCGGTTAAGAAGATAAAATTGATAAAATGCTGCAAGTTGCTGCTACATTATATACAGCATATTGTTATGGAAGAGGATCACTTTTGTTTTGAATTAGATGAAATTTTGGTGAAGCTGCAGAAAAGAAAAAATAATTCTGTTTAACCTTCTTTTCAGCGTTTGGCTTTTAAAGAATAGAGGAATGACTCTATTTATAGAATCTGTTGGCCTGTGACTCTTATTTTGTGTGAAACCCTTGTTAAGTGTCGTTGAGAGTTTAATGTCATCCGTTGTTATCCTTACGATTATAAACAGGACATTTCCCATCTGGAAAAAGGTGCTATTAAATTGATGTCCGCACTTAAGAAATAATTATAATAAAAAAAAACACGAGACTGAAGTTGAAAGAAAGAAGATGTAATTGATAAATCCACGTTTTCAAAATGAATGAAGTTGATCTAGTAAATGAGCACGATAATCTTTATTAAGAAAGACAATATTTCTAAACTGTGTAGCTTTATGTTTAGGTTAACCCACAACATAATAAATAAGTTTCTGTTTTCATAGATATAGTATTGTTTACCTTGTTTTTACGTTTGTTAGGATATGTTACCATAAAAGGTGTCAAACATTGTAAAATACGATACGGGTTATGTATTTGTATATTAGGAAGATTCACGAGTAACCACAAGTATTAAATCGATCGTTTGCACTGCTGTTAATTTTATGATTATTTTACAAACTAAAATGTCACAGAGCGATATATTTTAGCTTAAGTAAGTTGAATATACGACGAACAATTTAAATTAGAAAAAGTTGACCTTTCACAATTTAACCAGAGAAACGTAAAGCCCCAGTGGTACAGCGGAATATCTGCGGACTTACAACTATACCAACCGGGTTTCGACACCCCTGGTGGGCAGAGCACACACAGCCCATTGTGTAGCTTTGTGCTTAATTTCAAGCAAACGAACAAAAGAAACGTAAAGAGTTGGAAATAACTTCTAAAATATGAAAGAATTAATTTTGTTTATTTGCTTGATGTAATAAATATGAACTTGCACAGAAAGTTTGGAAAAATCAAGTAAGCAAGTGACTAGGAATATCTAAAATACAAAAATCCAGCTAGCACTCGTAATCTGGATCAAAGATAAAACTGAACTAACGCTCAACTCTGATTTATACACAGTGACGTGCCCACCACGTTTCTTGGAATCCACACTGAAACAACAGTGTGCAATTTACATACTGAAAAACAAGAGGGAATCCTCAATAGCTGCGGTACTTGAAATTCTTTTAGGCAGGATTAGAATAAACTAATCTATGAGACTTTTTTTTTCCTTTTTATAACCTATATTTTGTGCGCCAACAACATCAAGAGTGAGGGGCGTGTATACCCGATTTTATTTTATTACTCATCGGGATCTCTACCAGCCTAACCTCAAATTGAATTTTTTTTAGGCAAGATTAGAGCAAATTAATCTATGAGATATTGTGTGTAGTCAAATACATCAATCGAAAGTGTTTGACCACTTGAGTTCAAAACTATTATTAGATCTCAAACTGGTCAAGAGATTGACGGAGCTATGAGCTTAAAAACTCAGAGCCATTCTATGAGCCGCTATGCCGCAGCTAATAAATAAACGTGGACTTTGATGTATATGTTGTCATGCAGTCCAGCTTTCAATTTAGACTTGTGTGATTTAAAACTGATAGTTTTTAATAGAGATGTTACAAAGTGAGCATTAATATAGATACATTTCTTTCCTGTACGTTTACACACTCACCTACACATAGATCACGCTAAACTTTCTTAAAACTTTTCTATTAGACTGTAAAACGGATCCACTACATTTTCAAACTCTTAACAACCACGTACTTTTACAAGGTTGCGGTATATCAGTCATGGTTAGTAGACCATACAACCACCTGAGTCTAATTATCAATTAGCAACTAATATTTCTTATAGTTAGATACTATTTATTGACTACATTTTATCCTATGTTTAAGATGCTAACCTACTACTTATTCTAGGGAATTCCTGAGACTGAGTATTTCTGTGTTAGTGGTAGTCGTGATTCGACACTCTGTATTCTTGATGGACATCTGGTGCGTTATACCCTCGACTCTGGTGTCCCCTATTACAACTTGAACCAACTAATATTATTTGAAAGTTATACATAGGGTGTATGCAGGTTTTATTTTACATAGGGTGTATCCAGGTTGTCCTGACTTTTACTAACAACCACAACAATAATGAAAATAAGGGCTTGTGTGTTTGTTGTTAAGCGCAAGGCTACAAAATGGATTTTCTGACTGTGCCCAACACGGGTATCAAAACTCGGATTGTGGCGTTATAAGCCTTCGGACTTACCAATGAACTTTTGGGGGTCCAAAATGGGAAAAAGATGACACTGACAAATCATCAAGTAGAAACGTTGTTCGTCACTACGACATTTGATCGTAAGGCAACAGTTGACTTCGTTTATCCAAGATAAGAAATACATTTGCTTATATATAAAGGTAACACTTTACAATAGGATGAGATTAATTAATCCCTGACTGACCATGAAATTAATGGACCGATATAAGTATTTTGAAGTACTCTAAGGTTAAGAAATCTTTAGATTCTTATTGGAACTTATAGACCAATACCAATGCTTTAAATAGAGATAGTAATCTCTCCAACTCTAGATATTTACAGCTCTTTATTGCCTGTCAACTAAACATTTTAATGCTATATAAACTTCAATTTAACAGTCAACAATTCTTAGTTTCTTTTAATTAAAATTGAAATATCTAAACATTATCAATTTTGTTATGAGATTCATAAGTAAATTGAAAATTGAGAGGAATGCTATGCAAAAAAGTATAAAAGACATTAATATAAATATGAGAGTTTAAATCACAAAACAACGTTATGATGCCTTATCACGCTTGCTTATTTGTATAAACAACGCAAATGTGTCGTTTCTTCACGTTTATCTACAGAACAAACGGACTGTCCGCCTCAAAAACGCTTGGGTGTTGTTTTCCTGCATAGATTTTTATGACTAATGGTCATAATACACTTTTATCAATACTGTGAACGTTCCCCCCTTCACCCCACCCACTCGAAAAAAAGTTTACTTATCATCTTATCTCGATCAAAAAAGTGTGTACCATGTGATACTTTCACACGCTTTTCCTCCCAAGACAACAAGAACACCCCCCCCTCCTCCCTTGGAAAATTAAAACCTTATCGAATGTACATGCAAGTGTACATTATTCCATCTGTAGGCTACGTTGTTTGTCTGTAATATAGTACATGCAAGTATCCATTACTTTACAGACAAACAACGTAACCCACAGATGGTTGTATTGCTAAATCTTGCATATACTAGATTACAGACAGCTTTAAAAACTGCAAAACTTGTATTGCTAAATCTTGCATGTGCTACATTACAGACAACTTTAAAAAGTGCAAAACTGGTATTGCTAAATTTTGCAAATGCTATATTACAGACAAACAACGTAACCTACAGATGCAATAATGTATACTTGCATGTACTGGATTACAGACAAACAACGTAACCCACAGATTGAATAATGTATACTTGCATGTACTGGAGTTTTGCACTTTTTAAAGCTGTCTGTAATCTAGTACATGCAAGATTTAGAAATACAAATTTTGTACTTTTCAAAGCTGTCTGTAATCTAGTACATGCTAGATTTAGCAATACAAGTTTTGCACTTTCCTGTTAAATGAATGGATCTACACTTTAGTGCCCATAGTGGGGGTTTACAAAGAGCAACTTCTCGTTGGCATTTCTGGGGAGAAAAAAAGATGG
>NW_013668040.1:93975-103794 GCF_000517525.1 Limulus polyphemus | reverse complement strand
TGGGGAGAAAAAAAAGATGGAAATTGAAGGGATGGAGATTAAAATGTAAAAAAAATATAGATAGTTCTATTCTACTTTCCTTAAAGTAACTTAGTCTATGAGACCTTGGAAGAAAACAAAAGGTGGATATTAAAGGGATGGAGATTAAAATGTAAATATATATATATATATATTACCGGTAGTTTTATTTTACTTTCTTTAATTATACCGCAGCTATACAGAGGTTTATGGTTGTTGGAGAGAGGAAGATATTATTCAGTATATTCTAACATGTTGATCTTGATGCTATGATATAATATTATATGTTAATATAGAAGATCTGAATGTAAAAAAGGCCAGTTTTGATTTATATCCTACATAATATTTAGACGTATTCCAATTATCTCAAAGACTCCTCGGAGGCTCTATGGAAGTGGGCACTCCTACCTTACCATGCCCTATACATTTCTAACAGTTTAGTTTATAGAAGAGGTTTTCACTTTAACTTATTAAAAACAAACAAAAAGAACAAAGATAGTTTTTAACTAATTATAAGTTCTTTAGAACCATACTTAATATTGATCAAAGTTTAAACAAAAGATCTTACAAATGTATTAATTAAGTGGGATAATAAACTAATACCCCAAAGATCATAAGAATCATTTTATGTCCACTACTGTCCAAAAGTTATGGAACGAACTGTTTCTTCAGCACTGATAATTTGTTCCTCAACTTTTGGACAGTAGTGGACAGGGATTGTCCAAGTAAAATCAGAAATATCTCAAAATATAATGCTAGACATATTTGCGTGTTTATATTGTCAGTATCAGTTTTGAGTGTCGATGTATTAAAACAATTTGTATAATATTTTTTTCCCATGTGATCATATCTTAAGGAATGATTTTTTTTGTTTTTATGTGGTGATATTTTAATAACTTGCCTTTTTTTTCATATTAGGTTTTACCTAATGAAGACAAAGGCAAAAATGTTGAAACGTTGTTCGGGTCTAATCCTTTCTTCAAAAAAGGATTTTACTGGAAAATTGCCTTAAAACATTCCGTCTTGGAAATATTCAAACGTGATCATGATCCCTCAAGTCCACTTGAGAAACTGTCATAAAATATCATCTTGAAAACTAAACACTAAAATATCTAAAATACATTGCGACAGTCAAAATGTACAGAAATTATCATAGAAAATGTCATTAAACGTGATAATATAAGTTGTGTAATTTCGAACAGTTTGCATTACTTATGGAATAATTCAAGACTAAATTCCCATTCCATTTTCTTGTATGGTGATCTACTAAAATTCTTGAATTTTTACTTTGGTTCTTTGTTTTGGTAAAACTTTTTTTGGCAAGCGGCTTAGTAAACTCAGGTACTGACATTTCTAACAACAACATCAGAATCAACATCATATTATTAATACGTACAAAGGTATATTGTGTCCCAGCACACAAACAATCTGTGTATATACACAGGGGCTTTCTCAGTATATAGACGTCCCTAATTTTGAACTGATAGACTAGAGGGAAGGCAAAGTCGACAACACCCAACACCCATCGTCAGGATTCTACTGTCGTCATAACGGAATACGTTTGTGTGTGTGTTTTGCAACAATTGGTCACGAACCCTGAATCCAAGCCACGCCCAACCCAAAATATTTGTTAAAACTAAATAATCTGTGATAAATTGTTTGTTTAAAGTTAAGCACGAAGCAACACAATGGGCTATCTGTGCTCTGCCCACCGAAACCTGGATTCTAGCATTGTAAGTCCGCAGACATGTCGCTGTGACACTGGGGGACTTACTGAAGAAAGTGAAAACTCAGTGTACAAATAACAATTAGAATCAATTAATACTAATAATTCTTCAGCACTCTTTGGTACGAAAATCATTGAGTAAATAATCTAATGAGAACGTTGTAATTATAAAAACATTTGTGCTTCAATTTAGCGTTGTAAGTCCGCAGACATACTGCTGTGCCACTGGGAGGCAACAAAAGTAATATAAACATCATTAATGTAGTGTATTTATACTTTATGAATCTGTCTATAAATGTGTGCATATCGTAAAATCTGTAAACAGAAAACAGTGGAGAAGTCCTACCTGAAAAGTTCTATCAACCTTAGATCGAATGTGTCTTTCATTTAGATTTGTTCTTGCATAAACTATTTTCCATATCTATACAAAGAGTAAAATGTACTATAACACTGTTGATGCAAAGTCTCAGCTTTTGTGTTACATTTTTAAAAAATATGTGTGGAAAAAAGAAAGAAAAGGAAGAACATCAACGGAACTATCTTGAGTTGAGCGGGGTTTAATACGATTCTCCTGTTCATTGCACATGTGTTATCTTAGTGACTTTGACTATTACTACTTCTAGTATATAAAAATAAATCAATCAAAATATTATAATACTATTTTGGAAAACTACACATACCATAAATAACATTTGTCTGCATTCTTAACACGCCTACTATTTTCTAGCCTATTTTGGATCTAACGTGGATCTGGCTCCCCTTTTCTTAACGAAATTTGATGATGCATGTAATAGAAGAAGGGAGGGGGAAAAGGGATTCTCTGCCAGCGACCTAGCCTAGCTTGAGGGGAGGTGTTAATGACATGGCTGGGTTTATTGACTGAGCGTCTTCCGTGACAAGAAATGTATTATCCCATATGTTCAAGCTATCTTCAGTTCAAAACCAACACTCATGCTTCCTGAACTCGTTTGTCTCACTCTTTTCGGTTTTTTATATTTTTTACCGCGTTTTATTTAATTTTATGCAAATGGGCACAAAGTTTCAAACATTTCGTTAGCTAAGTCATACAACTGTAAAGTGTTATTCGGTCACAAAAATCAGGCCTGTGTTAAACACAAACGGCTGTACAAGAATGAACGAAGAATTACATAGAAAAGTTCATAGGCTGATCAGAAGCTGAAAGTCCCATTTTTTCGGAAACCTCAAACATTAAACATATAGCTGAAAGTCCAATTTTTCGGAAACCTCAAACATTAAACATGTAGGTGAACGTTCCCTTTTTTCGGCAACCTCAAACATTGAACATGAAGCTGAAAGTCCCATTTTTCGGCAACCTCAAACATTGAAACATGAAACTGAAAGTCCCATTTTTTCGGAAACCTCAGACATTAAACATGTAGCTGAAAGTCCCATTTTTTCGGAAACCTCAGAAATCCACATTTATTGAAACTTTTAAAACTAAAACTGGATATGGTGTAAATTGATTTTTTTAAATAAAACTCTTTAATTAAACAAGAAACGGTTCTTAACCTAGCAGTAACTGCTGTAAAGGAAAGCTGAAGCTGTATTCTGCCAGCGGTATTTTTTGAAATGATTCAAAAGTGACATTTTTTATTGTTTTAATGGTAACATTTTAAACAAAAGACGAATATTAGAAACTCTTTAGAAGAATCGGATGATTTTATTTCTACTGCATTAAACTTTACATCACATGATAAAGGAGAACCGTGGAGAGTGACATTAGTCTCTTATCTTACTATATTCGGATAATCCTTCATGCTACATTCCTCAGTTAATCGTTGCTTCGGCAACTTATTAGGTAAAACAAGAATATTACAAAAAATTTTTCGTGATATTTTCATTCAAACATTAAACATGAAGCTGAAAGTCCCATTTTTTCGGAAATATCAAACATTAAACATCTGTTTCTGTTGTTACAATGCTAGAAAACGGGTTTCGATACCCGTGGTGGACAGACCACAGATAGCCCATTGTGTAGCTTTGTGCTTAACTTCAAACAAACCAAACTGTTTCTTTTGTTTTGTTTCAGAATTTTGCACAAAGCTAAGAAAGGGCTATCTGCGCATAACAGTCCCTAATTTTCAATCGATAGACCTGAGAGAAAGCAGCTAGTCAGCAGTCTTGAGATGCTCTTGTCTGACTGAATAGAGGGATATGACTCTCACTATTATAGCGCATCCTCGCCATAAAGTGAGAAAACAATATGTGGTAACGACACGCTAATATAGAATCCTAGAATTCACAAGTGAGTAAAGCGTATATGTGGTAACGAGATGCAAATAAATAATCCTAAAATTCACAAGTGCGAAAAGCGTATATGTGGTAACGAGACGCAAATAGAGAATACTAGAATTCACATGTGCGAAAAGCGTATATGTGGTAACGAGACGCAAATTTCGCACATGTGAATTCTAGTATTCTCTACACACATATTTGGTAACGAGACGCAGAAAAACGATTATTCATTAATTTTTATCCCTGGTGGGACAGCGGTAAGCCTACAGACTTAAAACGCTAAGATCCGGGTTCGATTCCCCGCGTTTGACACAGCGAATAGCCAAGTGTGGCTTTGCTTTCAAACAAACAATGCCCCCCGTGACACAGCGGTATGTCTGCGAATTTACAACGCTAAAAACCCGGCTTTGGTATCCGTGGTGGGCAGAACACAGATAGCCCATTGCATAACTATGTGCTTAAACTACAAACAAACATTAATTTTTAAATTGCTTTCTACGTAAACAAAAGGATGTTTGTTTGCTTCGAACATTAGCCCAAAACTACACATGGGCTGTCTAAGCCCCAAATTTTCAACTGATAACATAAAGGGAAGACTATCCAATATCACCCAACTCCAATTCTTGGGCGACTATAATTTACTAGAGGGAAATGATCGCCATTACTATAATGGATTTGGATTTTGCTGCAACAGGACGCGAACAAATGCTCTCTCAGATTCATAGACCAGCGCGCTAACGATTAGGCCAAATAAAATAGCTTATCTTTCCGGTTTTAAATTTTGAATAATATTCTTATAATGCTTCCAGAAAACTATCCAAAGCCCAAAACTTATTTTGAAACCTTTGGTATTTCACCTGATATATTGAATGTAAAAGACAAATGTGTCCGGAACGATTACAATGAAATAAGCGACCCCCTTGTACTTTTTGAACACTTACTGCAGTATTTTTTGTCGTTTCAATTTTTTTCAGATATCAAAAATAATGTTTTGATGAATTATTGCTCAGATAAGTTAGAGAAAATGTTTATGTAATTACGTTTCCCTAATCAACTTATCCATGCATTAATATAATTTGTTCCAAGCAGTAATTCTAATATTGAAAAATAAGATGCAGTGGAAATTTTATCTTATTCTTACTTGCTCTGGGGACTTGGTATAGCCTAGTGATTAGCGTACTCTGATCTTGAATCCGAGGATTCGTGGTTCGCCACTCGCTGCCACAAAAACGCTCTCTGGGGCCTTCTGTGCTCTATAAAAGTGAAGGTTAAATCCTACTATTTGATTAACCAAAAGCAGCCTAAGAGTTTGCGGTGAGTATTGTTGACTAGATGTCTTCCTTCTGGTCTATTAGTTCAAAATTAGGAACGACTACGAGCAAATAACTCTTGTGTAATTTTGCGCGAACTTCTGAAGGAAACAAATAATACATAGCTTCCTGACAATTCTAAGGCTCGTGGAATATATCTTACCTCTTCTTAGATAATATTAATTTCCGCGCACATTCTTGTCTTTTCTAACACTTATAGGTTTAGGGTTACAAATTACAAAACGTTCCTCATCAAGATGATACGTGAAGTATTAGCAACTGAATTAAAATTTTACAAGTTAGTTATAGACTGAAGCGTAATGAAAGATAAAGATTCTACTCCTTGCTGGTTTAGTAGCAGCTTCCTTTCATCACTTACAGCCAAATGTGCCAAGTTAAACAGAATAAACAAACTCAAACACTTATTTACATAGATACATGCATACTAATAAAGTAGACTGAATTTAAAAATATAGTTGTGCATTAACTTGGGACTATTGGGGAGTTTATGTCTGGTCAACCTAATGATATGTAGTAGAAAATTCAATGGTTGTGAATAGTCTGAGCATATTATGATAGAAGCTTGTAGTCTAAAGGCTAACACAGTTTTCATTTGTTTAATTTAGAGCAAGAAACAATTTCATAAAGTGAAGAAAATGAGAAGTTTAGCTACAGTTTCAGCAATGGTCCCCATAATGCAAAGTGATAATAAGTAACAATCCCTGGTTGACGAGTTGTGATATACTTAGATCTCATTAAAAAATGTCGTCAAAGTAAAAAAAGTAACTTATTAAGTAAATAAATATACGTTAACCCTAGAATTACCGGGATGGTATCCTTAAGAAAAAACAATCACTATTACAAGTAATTCCGTTAATAAATACCGTGGATTCTTATGTATTTTATATAACTACGAGTTATTTCATTCAATTTCTTTTTTCTTTTTAGTTCTTTACACTCAGTGTGACAAAAGACAAAAACAGAAATAGTATATTTACTGTAGTATGTTGACCCCACCAGTTAGCATCACTCACACACATATATATATACCTATCCAAAACTCTATCCATCCACTCATCATACATATCTATTTTTATCTCATAGACGGTCTATCCCCACCATTACCTAAAGAGATACGTTTCTCTTTCTAGAACACATTTTACTGTTCACACTATGAACAATTTCTTCTGTCCTACAAGGGGTTTAGTTACTTCATATTGAAACGGTTTTGGAGCCTCACCATGTCACCACGTCTGGTCATGCTCTTTCTGACGACCATGCATCGTGACAATAGCCCTGCAGCGTAGTTTCCATCGCAAAAAACTCCGTCGTAAAGCTGCCATGTTTAAAGCACAACATTCCTCCCTGCTTATTTCCATAACCTATCTATATACGAAGTCGAAGGTTTCCTCCCTCCTCTCTGCATACTTTCCGCAATTTATGTTGTGTACGAGAACGAAGGTTTTCAAGCACCTATTTCAGCAATTCGACCGCACAAAAATTTGTAGACGCTGCAGGTGCGACGTAATAGGTATGGAAAGCTGCTTGAGTTTTGCGACATTTGAACGGATAGGTCTAACAAGACCCTTCACCTTCCCGACCCATACCCTATTGCCCGCGTTTCCGTACAAAACAGGTATTTTTGTGGTGCTATGGGTCCAGAACATTCTCCTGATAGTAAGCAAAGTTCACCTTAACCTTTGTATCCACTCTGCTGATTCTTCTTTGCCGTTACCGTAATATCCAGCAATGATCACGAATTTCTTCAAATTAGTTTTGTGACATGCCATGTACATTTTCCAGTTGTCAAAGTACACATACGCTTCATTAACTTCATATGTCGTGCAAGAAGAGATCCTTCTTAATTATGTTACGTGCTGTTGTCTGGGACACGTGGACGGCTTTTTCTACTGACCCTTTTGCTTATGGATTCTCAGTTATTACAAGAAGTCACACTTTGCTTACTACAAGGGAAGGACATGCCGCAGGTCTCTTTCAGGATGGTTCTGGGGCCTCAAGCTCATCCATAATCCTTTGTTTTTAAAAGCAATTAAATACAAGGGACATCCCCGCCTTGGAAATTATAAATCCCCGTTTTGACAAATTTTATTTATCTGAATGTATGAATATTTTTTGTTTTGGAAAGTGCTATTTCATACCTTTCCTAGAAGCACTTAATTTTCCGTGGTATCGCACTACCTATAGAAAGGCAAACAAGGTCAAATTGGAATTCTGATATCTTCCGTTCCACCAGGATTTTATATCGGCTGTGATTGTTAATTGACTTGCTGATTTCCATATTCAAATTCATTTTGATATAGCGTAATCAACTCTCTGTATTTTTATATTTTGTGTATATTTGATTTTATGCAGTTAATTTAGTGTCTATTAAGGGACTGTATTTACATTTGTTTTGTTTTTTAATGGAATTAAGGTTATAGGTACACTCTAAATACAAATTTCAATTAATAGAAAATTATCCCTTTCATTTTAGACTTTTGTAAAATAACTTGTATGTTTATTTCAAAGATTATCAACAACAATCTTGTGATAAAGTATGATGCAGAGTAAATTAGCAGCCAAAGTATATAGATTGTGGTTTATTTAAGCAGTGGATTATCCACTTTGTTCACATGCACATTGAAAGTTTTAATTTAACAACAGAAATACAATTTGTTCAACATATCCATTATATACGACTTCTTTCACATTCAAAAATCCAAAATAATTAACAAATAAAGAGTTTTAAATCAACAGCTCATTCATAAGTTAATAAATTGTTCATTTCTTACTTACTTGCTTCACATTCCAGGGTCCTAATTAATTACCAAATAAAAAGTTTTAAATCGACAGTGTGGACATAAATTATCGGATTGTCTATTAGTTAAGGCCTCTCTTCACACTTCATGATTTTAATCAATTGTATAATAAATGCGTGATACTGAAACCACGTATCACAAAATTCATTGCGCTGATCAACTATAGAAACAACACAGGTTACCAGACACTTCCAGTATTAATCCTACTAACCACCACAAAATCAAATTTTCCAGTGTAGTATGAAACGACTATAGGTTGATGGGTTGTCCGTTATCCATACTATTATTTTATCGCATTATTCAAGGTCCTGTTTTATATACAGAATAAGCTAAAGGTTACTAAATTGCCCCTTCTGTATATCCCACCGTCACCATACAATTCAGGTTTCGGCTTCTTACTTAACAACTATTTGTTATACCATATCATCCCTTTCTCAGTATCACACTTTTGGTCCGGGTGTGACCTAGAGGTTAATATGTCAACTTGTGGATGGAAAGGAACGGAGCTAAAGTTCGCGACATCAAAGTGTCAGACAAAGCCCTCGTGGAGGTGGGTGCTGCTGGCTAGCTTTCCTCTGGTTAACAATTCAAAATTTTGGAAGCCTTCACCTGAATCATAAGGGTACATGACCTTGCCGTTTAGCCCAGATACTGATAAGGTGGAGTTCAGGTTGAAAATTTCAATTCCGATATCCCACTTTCACCATACCATTCAGGATCATGCATGCATTGCTATTCAATAGCTGTACGTTAATGGATTGATCCTTCTCTCTACTCTTCCCGCATCACAAGGTGCACATTGCTATTCAACATCTCTACGTTAATGGAATGATCCTCCTTTGTAGTCTTCCCGGACCAAAATGTGTAAGGTTTCGAGTAAACCGTGAATAAGTAAAAGTTACCGCAAAGTTTTGTTTATTTTTACATTGTTTAATTATTTCACAATTAAGACCACTGATTAATTACAAATGAATTGATTAGTCATATTTTTTTAGTTATTGTACATCTAAAATTATCAGGTCATATTTATCGAGATAAAAACTTGTTTTCCGGTGGGTCAGAGGTAAATTTACGGACTTATAATGTTAAAATAAAGGGTTCGATTTCTTGTGGAGGGAAGAACGAAGATAACCTGCAGTGTAGCTTTGCACTAAAATAAACAAACTAAGCTTCATAAAATTATCACTTCACGAACTGTTGATTATTTTAATTTTTTCCTCATAACAAAATCTTGTTCTCAGACTCACTATTAGACGATCACAGATTTACTGTTCTCTCTCTCTCTCTCTCTCATTTCTATAAAATTCATGGAGTAATTGAAAAACTAACTTTACGCCTCGAAAACTACCCGGAATCGTACAAGACTTACTGTAATATCAGGTTAAATTTTACCTTATATATATATATATATATATATATTACTAACTTATACTCACTATATATGGATCACGTGAGAGCATATAAAGGTAAAACATGAAGAAGTAATAACAGAAATAAGGAGTAATAAAATTATAATAATTAAAAGTTAATTTCGGGGAATTGAACAAAGATAGACAAAATATCTCGATAACGAGGAACCCACTTTGAAACTAATAATGCTTGGAGACAGTTTGAATGGGTAATGAAGAAAAACTTTAATATAAGTTTAACATAACAGCAAATGTACAACGTTTCGACAACCTTGATGATG
>NW_013668040.1:73608-93454 GCF_000517525.1 Limulus polyphemus | reverse complement strand
TTGTCGAAACGTTGTACATTTGCTGTTATGTTAAACTTATATTAAAGTGTTTCTTCATTACCCATTCAAGCCGTCTCCAAGCGTTAATAGACAAGATATATCAGCGTTAGACATCTCTAATCTTGAACTAATGGACTAGAGGGAGTACAGCTAGTCAACATCTCTTAAACTATTCGAATAGTGGGATATGACTGTCATGCATATAACGCAACCACGACCTCAAAGTGTGGAGCGTGATTTTTTTTTCGGAACGAGATACGAACTTCTGGATTCAGAATTAGGCACTTAAACCACAAGGCCACACATGGCTCTCTAATTAAAAGAAACCGAAAACATAAAATATTTTTTGCACATAAATATTCCAAACGTTTTAAATAACTAATTAAAACAATAAATCACACAATACAAATAATTTAGACCATAAACGGTTAGCATAAGCTTATAACTTAAACATAGACAAAAAATTCAAATTCTAAAATGACATTATTCGAAAAGTCAAACTTTCATAACTTTGAAAAACGTAATATTCAAACAGTACCCGAAATTAACCTCCCCTGCAACATCGTTATTGGTACACATCTTATACATGAAGAATATCCGATATCATGGAAGTATATCATCATAAACTTCTTTATATTCCATGAACAGCTCATGTAAATTCGAATAATCATCAAATACTGATTTTTTTATGAAAGAAACACGTGAGCTTAAGATATAGTTACATGCTAGCAATTCATGTCACACAATTTACGTTGTAAATACATTTTTTACGCTCTGTTTCATAAAACTGGTCATTCGTATTTTTACTTCTTACCTCCTATTACTTTTGTAAATTTGCATGGTTTATTTGTAGAAGTAGGTGTGTTTACTAGCTAGTATGATAATGTTTCATGTGGAGGCCTCTGTGTTTTTCTTTTGTTTTTTTTCAGCTGCTTCAACTTGAAGAAGGAAGTACTCAAGATATCGATCATCGCGGCTCAAACAAGGCAAGTCAATCGATTAATCACTCATTCAACTTCTTGGTTTGTTTGTTTGTTTTTGAATTTCGCGCAAAGCTACACGAGGGCTATCTGCGCTAGCCGTCCCTAATTTAGCAGTGTAAGACTAGAGGGAAGGCAGCTAGTCATCACCACCCACCGCCAACTCTTGGGCTACTCTTTTACTAACGATTAGCGGGATTGACCGTCACATTATAACGCCCCCACGGCTGAAAGGGCGAGCATGTTTGGTGTGACACGGATTCGAACCCGCGACCCTCAGATTGCGAGTCGAGTGCCTTAACCACCTGGCCATGCTGGGCCCCAACTTCTTGGTAAAAACACAGAGAAAGAGAAAGTTGCATATGGTGAATCCTGTTTTCACCACGTACACGTAGTACTCGTATACACTTTTGTTTTACTTTTAGGCCTTCAAAGTTTGATATACTAATGAAACAACTTTGAAAGTGCTCATGATATCTAATTTTGAATGTTCGGCGTTCCTCAAAATTATTAGTTAAAACGTGATCTCCCAGCGTTTGTAACTAAATTCAACTCTATAGTTTAATATCGGCAAACTTAGAATGATCACTTTGATATTACTAGTTTTATAATTATTAAATATATACACACGTTTATATGTATATGTCATATATTCCATATTTGTTGTTGTTATCTGTATATAAAGTTCGGTCTCTTTTATTTTTACGTACATACTAACCTTGTCGTTCCAGGTTGTATTAAAAATGTATGTGGGCATTATGAGGGTTGGTAACCAAGTTTCAGGAAATGAGTCTTACTGTGGTTTATCTTTAATAACTGCTTATTAATATTTACTTTCTATTTCATTACCAGCAACCATAGTTTTTCCCAGATGGTTGCACGAGGTTAGTGGTAGCTTAGAAGTGAGGCATTGTTAACGTAAATATCCATTACTGTGCATAATATTGAATTACATTTCATTTCACGTACAAGATCTGAAAAGAGGTTCAGAGTGATAAATGGTGTTTGTTTCTTCACAGTTTTCTGGACCTTACCTCTGCAGACACCTTTCCTACTATGGTAGATTTTATTGTTCTCGTCTTATAGATTGTACACCGGAGTTATTGATATGTACTATATGTTTGATTGAAATAGATACAGTATGTCAGAAAAACGAAATTTACGTTCATGATTATAATGTTTGAAAATGACATTTTTTCGCTATTTAAAAATGTTTTATGTGAATACAGCTAAACATAATTTGTGTTTATAATTAGAAATACGCATGTTAATTCAATAGCTTATTCTGTTTTACCTTTAATTTTCTCAAGCTGATTTTTAATCTTTTTTTTTTGGCTGGTACCTAGGTGCTTAACATGACCTAATTACAACAGTTTATGTAGATATGGAAGTTAATCAGAGTAACTCGTTTTTAAAAAGCTATAAATATTAAGCCACATTAACGGAATATAAATTATGCCTCCACATTTTTTATGAATAATCAGGTTCTTCTATATTAACACAACTCCTGTTTTTCTTCTAGTCGTTATAGATAGTTTCTTGTAAACCTTTCATGTGTTTTAGGTTTGTCCATAAAATATATCCAGCTGCACAAGTAAGTCTTTATCATTAAAGAAAGAAATACGACCCTATAACTGAATCTGAAGTAAGCTTTGACTTATTAAAATACTCGTTATGATCACTCTTTCTCATCAAGTCTCTGAAATTTTATTTTTCTATACTTACTCGTTTGAAATAAGACTGAGGCAACAGAAATTAATTAAAACAAAATTAAACCAAAACTGGTGGTTACATTCAATTTAATATAATTAACTACTGAAATGTGAAAAAGAAAGAGAAAAAAACAAGCATGCACAAAAAGGATGTAACACCATAAATACATTTTTCGATTTACTGCAGCTAATTAGTAAAAAGAAATTAATTAACTACAAGATGTATATTCTTAGAATCACTTTCAAGACCTTTATCAGTTAAAATATGTATATATATATTTGTTGAGAAATAAAGACTATGTAAATATTTTGAATGAACAAAAGTGGGCCTAAAAACAAACATATAACTAAAACCGAAACTTCTTTCATATAAGATAAATGGTTTTCTACTTATGATTACAGCAAGTGGCTATGAATAGAGCATATTTGCAGTCTTATAAATTACATTTTGATGAAAATCTTCACACGTGAAAAAAAATATCAATGCTCCTTTAAACTGAAAGCTCAAATAGACTGTATGAGGCCGCCACAGTATACTTATGGTCTTGAAATTTATGTTGAGTAAAATTCCTCCCACTGAAAAAAGTAATTTATCAACGCAGCCTTAAACTAAAAGCTGGCTCACACTCCAAAGATCCCCCTTACGGAATCACTAAAGTGTGAAAATCTTGAACTATAACTCTTTGAAAGTTAAAAAAAAAGAAATAACGTCCACGACATTTTCCCAATTTATCAGTTGTATTATCTTATGAAGTTGAAGAATGAATTACAACAAATATAATAACTTGTTTGCTGAAGACTTTAAATTTTAATGATGAATAATGAGGATTAATACGGAATGTTTTAAAGAATTACAGATTTTAACGCACTTATCTAGGTTGGTTCAATTTTATCACTATGGTTTTGTAAATAAGAACGTACAATAAAATATTGTAAGAAGGTATGATTTTAACGCGCTTATCTAGGTTGGTTCAATTTTATCACTATGGTTTTGTAAATAAGAACGTACAATAAAATATTGTAAGAAGGTATGATTTTAACATTTTAACGCGCTTATCTAGGTTGGTTCAATTTTATCACTATGGTTTTGTAAATAAGAACGTACAATAAAATATTGTAAGAAGGTATGTCTCTTGTACATCTGTCTCCCGACGGGTCAGTGGTTAGTTTATGTACTTACAACTCTAAAATCAGGAGTTCGATTACCTGCGGTGAACATAAAGTATACAGTCCTCTTTTGTAGGTTTGCGATAATAATAAAAACAAACAAGCCAAAAATACAACACACTTGCACAGTTTTATTACATATTCTTCTCAGAATACCTAATTTTCTATTAAGTTTCGAACAAAATGAAATGAAAAATAATAAAAGGGTAATCTCTTATATTTTGATCTATACGATAAATTTCTGAAAAACTGGTATGTGAATAGTTTATTAAAAATCATTAGTGACTAATAGAGTACTCAGATTTGACACAAGCTCCTAGAAAAAAGAATGTTTAAATATGTGAAAACTATTTTTCGGTAATAAAAGATGTAATTATACAAATCCAGTCACTCTCAGAAGTCTCGTGCAGAGGTAGTAACACGACATCAACGTATTTCAATGAATGTAAATAATGTTATATAACAATCTCAATAATATAGGTTTAAAAATTCCCGGGAGAGCTCTAGATCTAAGTTACATCAATTTCTAAAAGCAAAACAATAGATTTTAATGATAAAAACAGTGTAACTTTCTTATGGATAAACTCTATTATAGTAATATGGTTTGTAAATATTTAAGTAATAGCTACTTTTACGATAAAATTTAGAACATTCAACCTTTTATAAAAGTTTAAAGGTTAAGGAAATTCTATAGAAGTTTATACAAGATATGTTAATTTATTTTCCACTAAAGAATCTTAATAAGTAATATCAACAGAGGTCAAGCAATTTATATTAAATGAATTTTGGAGCCTAACCACGTCGTTACAGTCCATGACGCCATGTTTGTTCATGCTCTGCTTAACAACCGTGCAGCACAGTTTCCATTGTAAAAAGCTCTGTTATAAAGCTGTCACGTAAAAAGCAATAAATCATTTTTTCTTACTTTCCATAAGCCTTCTATTGTACGAGAACAACGGCTACCCAGCAACCGCTTCAATAGTCCGATTGTACAAAAATAGATAGATGTTGCATCTGGCAACTTGACCAGTATGTCTTCATATGAAATAGTATTAATGTCTGTTTCATTCTCCAAATGTTTGAGGTATGCGATGGTTAAACGGGAGGTATGACTGGACGCCTTATCATGGTGAACCTAACCTGTTGGCCTCGGTTCTGTACAAAGCCAGTATTTCTGTTTTGTACAAAGTGTCCAGAACATTGGTCTGATAGTAAACGGATAATTGTTTTGCACATTGACTACTATAAAATGGCTCTAGACATATTAAATTTATCAACAGTACACATATGCTTTGTAAAGTGTCACTACATTTGCAAATTTTCCATAGATAAACATTGTTTACACAGTTTTCTACAATTAGTCTTCCTTTGCTGGATATGTCGTGGAAGAAACTTGTGTTGCTTTTCAAAACAGAGATCTTTCTTGATTATGTTGCTTACTATTGCCTAAGGCACGTGGGTAGATTTTTTCCATTGACTTTTCAGTTTGTGAATTCTCACTTGTTACAAGACATCATACTTTGCTTACAACAGTGAGGGTACAATAATTTGAAGGTCTCTTTCTGGTTACTTCTGGTGCTCCAAGTTAATCCATAATTCCTTGTTTTACAATGAATTTAAGTACAAAGGATATTCTCATCTTGACAATTCAAAATCTGCCATTTGAACATATTTTATTGATTTAAGTGTACGAGTATTTTGCATTGGAAAGTGTTATTACATACCCTTCCCAAAAGCAATGAATTTTCTGTGGCATTACACTACATACCAAACGCCGAACAAAGACAAAACGTAGTTGTGATACATGTCGTTCCACCGGAACTTTACATCAGCGGTGGTTGTCACATGACTTGCTGATTTGCATATCGAAAACCGTTTAATATAACGTACTCATCGCTCTGTACTGATCATGAAATTATCGTTTTTATATATTACCAGAGCTACATAAATGTACTGAATTAAAATGAAGAAAAAAGCTTGTGAATATTTGTAGAAAAAGGATCCTTCTAAGATATCAAGTCGACCGATAGTCGCTGGGTGCAACAATTTTCCTAAATCTTTCATTCGGTTGTTGGATATTTTATTAATCCAGTTAGTAGATTTATTGGATTTATTCGTTAGAAACTTTTACTCAGTTACTAAATAACAATAAGCAAATCGAGAGACATTTTATTAGTGAAATTGCAATAAAGAGTTCGTCATTTATTAGTTTCCTTTGATGTTATATAATTGTAATCTGGTATTGATCATAATTATGGTTTGAATGCTATTGATTTTGAATTGTCGACAAATTTAGATATTTTACTTTGTAGATTTAGTAAATATTTAATTATAGAAATTTTTCACCAGTTATCAGTTATTGCAATAGGAACTAAAGTTACACAGACGTATTCAACTGTCATGATCTCAAGTTCATTGATTTCACTTAGAATAATTGGGTAAGAACTGAGTTCTAAGCAAAGAAAGAGACTAGACACAAATTAGACACAACTTATACACAGTGAAACCATCAGTATTTCAAAAAAATATATATAAGCACAACAACCAAGGTTTAAGACAAGTGTATCTTTTAGGCTTCTTTACTGGAGAGCTAACAAAGCATCAAACCTCTCTGTAAATCTTGATCAACTCAATCATAAATCTCGAATTTCAATATAATGTTGTTGAAAAACCTGTTATATACTAAAACAATAATGCCATTATAATCAGATGGAGGTACAACCCACATAACTGACGGTCATTCTTTCTTCAAAATATGGGATGTTTCATCCGTGAGGTATCACCTGACTTGCCAGTGGAAAAGATCATTTTCTATTTCTATACATCTCGATTTTACAGGAATCTTTTCCACGAGAAAGAATTCCATGATTAAGCAGGACAAGAGGAACTCAGGTCTCCCTTGACCGACATTCTATATAAATACTATATATGTATATATATAATATGTAGAGAAATATTGAAAAACAAATATATTGAGTAAGGAATAGGAAATGCCTTCATACCACCCAACATTAGTTTAGAGTATTTTAAAAGTCAAATAGTTGATTTTACTTTCATAACGTTCGAAACTCATTAAGTAAAAGTATTTAGAAAGTTATAAAGTTTTCACGATTGTTTGTGATTTGAAACTCTCGTTTTGATATTAATGATTTTTATCATTTTTGTGAATAGCAATTATAAAAAAGAAAGCAACTAAAAATGTTTAAAACACGTTTCAACAAATAATTGGAACAAACTAAAAATTCTGGGAAAATCATTATGAAGACACTTCGGTATTTAAATAAAATGTGCTAAAATATTTGAGTTACAACCGGCAGTTTTATTCGTCAATGGTCTTCGCGTTTATTTACGACCACCCAATGCTCAGCGGTAAGTCTGACGAGTTTTAGCGCTAAAAATCATGTTTCAATACTTGTGGTTGGCACAGCACCGACAGCCTATTGTGTAGCTTTGTGCTTAACAACTAACAAAAAAAACGTTTATAAAATGTGCGCATTTATGAATTGTTTCTTAGGCTAGCATTATTGTGAAGCGGTGAAGCGATATTAAAGTGCGTTTTACATCTTCAACACAAAACTCACTAATTTTTATCCAATCACTTTGTTGTGGCATGAATTTTCAAAGATACACGTGGAACAACATTGAATTTTATAACTGTCGGTAGCCCGTTGAGTCAGCAGGAAATATAATATCTAACAAGGTTAGCTTAGTCCTAAGTCCATATAACAAGCAAACAATGCAGAATAATCTCCATGGTGAACATACGTGTGTATGTTCATACATACATACATAAATTGTTTGTTTGTTTTGAAGTTAAGCACCAAGCTACACAATGGGCTATCTGTGCTCTGCCCACTATGGGTATCGAAACCCGGTTTCTAGCGTTGTAAGTCCGCAGACATACCGCTGTGCCACTGGGGGGGGGGGGCACATACATAAATAATAACTAAATGAACAATACTAAAAATAAATATGATATGATATTAAATATTTAGAGCAATATTGTTAGTGAAAGCAAAATCGACTAAAAAGGAATATAACAAGTGATAGTGATATTTTTATGTGTTTTGTAAGTTATAAGTGATAGTGATATTTTTTATGTGTTTTGTAAGTTATAAAGTGTTTTGTAAATTATAAAAGTGATAGTGATATTTTTATGTGTTTTGTAAGTTATAAGTGATAGTGATATTTTTTATGTGTTTTGTAAGTTATAAACCTTTCCCGTTATTAATTTTGAAATTTTATTTATAGCATCATTTTTTAGCGTTACTTTTTGTTCAAACATTATAGTGTTAATATTATGACTTCGTAGATCCCTCCAGTGGCTCAATGGTAAACCTGAGAACTTATAATGGTGAAAACCGAGTCTCGATATCCGCGGAGAGTACAGCATAGGTATCCCATTGTGTAGCTTTGTACTCAATAACAAAGACTTCATAGAAAGCGACATAAAAATGATCCATAACGCTTTGACAATTTATTCTTATAATCTTAGTCAATAACAAGGATTCAACAGCTCCTGGAATTCATATTTACGTTTTCTCTAATATTTTCTGATATTTAGTGAGTCCTACATATTCACTACAAAACTTGTTTGTATTCAATCACTTTATCGTAGCATGAATTTTAAAAAATACTCATGGTTTAAAATTGAATTTCATACCTGTCGGGCCCCTGTTGTGTCCGCGGTAAGGTCACGGACTTGCAGTGCTAAAACTTGGGATCGAACCTCCGCGGTGGACAGAATGCCGGTAACTCACTGTGTAGCGCTGCCACTAACAACTAAACCAACATACAACCATATCTGTCGTGTAACAAATTTAGTGCCATCTGTTGAACATAAAGAAAGATACTAAAATCATTTGGCTGTCAGTAAATGTGTCTTCTACACATTATGCAAGCAAATATCTCTTCATTTTTAAATAAGCAAAATATTCATCTAATACTAGAAATAAACGACCTTAAAACACCAATTTGTTTTTTAATTTTCTTTAATTGGACACTCAACGTTTCGCTTTACAGCTTTTTCAGGAGCATTCTACTAAAACACAAACCGTAATTGACAGTACAAAGCTTCAAATGGTTTGGGATTAAAATGTATTTTATACAATACAAAAATTAAATAATAGGTTGAGTGTCCAATTAAAAAAATAACAAAATGTGGTGTTTTAAGGGTGTTTGTTTCTAGTATTAAAATGTCTTCTATATATCCATGTGTACTGTAAAAATTAACATTTCATCTAGACAGAAGAAGTCTAGTGCCGAGTATTTAGTTTCCTATGAATCTTGTGCAACGCTATTCGAGGACTATCTGCGCACTAACAATCCCTAATTTAGAAGTGATAGATTAGATGGAAAGCAGCTAGTTAACATCACTCACCGCCAACTCTTGGGCTACTCTTTTACCAATGAATAGTGGGATTGACCGACACATTATAATGCCCCCATAATTAAAAAGGTGAATATGTTCGGTGTGACGGTCTCTTACTAGTAGGGCGCACTAAGCACCTGGCCAGGGTGCTAAGAAACTCAGGCATGAAGCATGTGCACGAAATAAGCTGTTTTATGTCTAGACTTTAATTAATTGGATTTTACTGCTTGGTATTTCCAATTTTTACAATAATTATTTTATGTAATTGATGTCAACATTATGTTCACCTCTACAATATAAAATATTCAGTTACTAAATTATTCCCAAATAGAAAAAAAAATCGGTTTATTCATAGTCATAGCTTATTCCAAATCCACGATTTTCGTTTTTCAGTTGCATCTATTGTTCATTTACTCTCGTAAAAGGTGCGTGGTATAAGTTCCTAGCATTATTGTGAAACTGTTAAGCCTGACGAATGCTTCCTGTTATAAATGTTACTAGTTAAAAGTTTTAATTAAGCTGTGTATTCTTTAAACTTGTTTATTCATGTATTTACAAGGCAAAATAGTTTTTATACCAGATAAATCTCTTCATAGGACATTAAATGAGATTCCTTCATTTAAAAGAAAGCACTCATCAAAAAATTACTATAGTCTTTATTTCAATTTTTGTTTTTCTTGATTACGCATTGGTAATTGGAGCGTTGGCAAATTTCAGAGTGTTTATTGTGGTCAATGGAGCTACTGTAGAAACAATGAGATAATAAAATAATTTTGAAACAAGTTTGAATTATAGGCCGTTTTATTTTTGCTTTTCATTGAAACTCACTAAAATAATTTAATTGCAGAATATTCCTGTTTAAGTTCACACTTAAATTGCATTTAGAACTTTAGCCACATTATTCTTATGTTCACCATGAAACAGTTTTTTCCCGAACGAATTCACACGTGTAAATAACAGCATTAACCCTCGCCTGTGTACGGAAGCACGTTATGATAATGCGCTAGTAAACTGACAAACAACGATTTATAAGCACAATGAAAATTATGTATAATACATAAAACATAATACATGTTTGAATAAGACACCGATCTGTTTCCCCAGGTATGACACACAGCTAAGTATACAGGGTTTATATACAAAATCAATTTATAGAAAGACTGTACATCAAAAATCCTTTCGTCTTTGTATATATTCATTCTGTATAAAAATCCTGTATGCCTCGAGTGTGGTATTTTGGATCACTTTCAGGGAACTGGCCATACTTTGCAGAGCACTAAGGTAGGAAGGGTTATTGGTTTTGACCTATGACTCAGCAGGCGCAGTAGAACCAGCAGCAAGAGGTAAATGCTATCACTACAGCTCCAGAAAACTAACAGATCCCAAGTCGGACCTGTCCATTGACTTGGAGAGAACGGCGGACAGCATGCACCTGAAGGTTTGGTTGTCACTCAGGCTAGAGAAGAGCTTCTTATATACCTGTAATGGTAAAAGAGCCAGAGATCGGATTCTTGGGAATATAGGAGTGGCCAGAACAATGGTAGATACCATAGTATATCAGGTCCTTCAAGTAAGACCACCAATAAAGCCAGCGGATGCCATCTTTGTTCTGACAAATAGTGATAGATTAGACTTGAGTACAGAGGAAAACCTGAAACTTTGTTTTAAAAATATCAATCAAAGAACAACGGTAGGCATCTTTGGCATTGTCATCTTCAGGATAGACAAACTACAGAAATTATTGCTTCATGTGAACTGATGTTCCATAGGAGAATTATCTGTCATAGTGCATTGTTCATGTCTGTGACATGAAAATGGTGAGACCCTGTCTATTCATGAAATATTTTCACCCTGAACAATTTCTGGAAATTGAAACCATTTACTCCATAATAACAACAAGCTGTTCAACAGAAGAAGATCCTAATGGATAGATGTCACGACCACAATTAACACTTTGAAAGTTATGGGAAGAGCAACTGAAGGACCCTGATTTAGCGAGGGTGATCCTTGCCATGCCACAAGGTATAGCTTAGGAGTACAAATCGAGAAATGTACCACAGATTCTTTTAACCTGTGGCACTTTTACAGTCAGTTATAAGCACAGCAAGGTGTGCTGTAACATTGTTATCAACCACTGAGTCATAGTTCGTATATTTTGCTGTAGCCAGTGCTCCTCAGAATTCTAAGGCAAGTGATTCTCCATATTTTGAATAACACAAAGACTAGTTGGCACCAAGGTTTTACTACACTTATGCTAACATTTGATGGCAGTCATACTTGAATTGGAATCGAGATGTTTGGTGCTGGTTCTGACTACTTGACAGTATGAGCTGACCAGAGAAAGAACTGCCTAAAACAAAGTAAATTCCAGCAGAGAATTCTTGGATCGCATCTACAGATAAAACTGATCTATTCCTAGAGACTGAATGAGATCATTGAAACATACTTATTGCCATCAACAATTTCACAAAGTAGGATGAGACTTATCCATTGCTCGATACTTTGGCATAGTTCATTGCTGATGTATTGGCACAGCACTAGATGGCATGGTTTGAAACACAAGTCGAGATCCACGTGGATCATGAAGCTACTTTCAGTAGCTAACTATTCTCTGAGTTATATAAAGTGTTAGGTGTGATGAATATTTACACTTTGTCTTATCATCCCAAATCTGATGGTTTAGTTTGTAATACAAGCTATCTATCATATGTTTTCCAAGTTTGTCAATCCCAGTAAACTGGGATGAAAACCTACCATACAGGTTTTTCCTGTCGACATGATGTCCCACGATCTCCACGAGAATATGTGGAGTAGTTAAGGTCTGCATTGGTTGAACTGATTAATGTACATGAATTTGCACGTCAACAGCTAGGAAAGAGCATCAAATACCAAAGAGCTACAACAAGATGGTAAAGGAATGACTATACCAGTGTAGAAAGTTGGTCTATCTGCGGTACTTGCTAACAGCAATGAAGAAACATTGCCCTGTAGGAAAAATCTGTACCTTGGACTGGCATATTGTTCCATTGATATATGAGTTACAGTGAATGTAAAGCACATGAAAACCAGTGGGACACATTAATAAGCTGAGTCTGCAAGTCACAAACAAACCTCTAGAGAACTGGCTTGAACAACTTGAGACCAACAAATCAGTATAGCATAAGGATTTGATTCAAGGCAGGTCGACTCATTTAATCAGAAAGAAAGAGCTCAAAATAATTATATGGTTGTCTACAATGAGCCAGTTGAGGAAATGATGGAGAATGAATGCTTCCCCATCACTATGGTTGGGACTAGAACTTATTTACTTCTAGAACTATGACAATCACTGATTGTAGGATCACTAACTGAAAGAAAGTAGAGATCCTTGCTTTCCAAGCTAGATTTTCACAATACAAAATATGCATTGCATTGCCTGATCTTTACTTGACTATCACACAGCTATGATGGTGTATTTAATGGGACCAGTCCTTACATTCTTTACTATCAAGCAGAGTTTCATTGACGGAGATATCCACTGGATATCAGATGATAACTGCTCGACTTATAATTTCAAATAGCCATGAGGTAGAAAACATCAGTTAGTGAAAACGTATTGTAACCATTGCTTTCCAAACTACTGAGTGTATTTTTGACAGAAAGTATTGCCTGATGTTTCTGAAGAATCAATCACAGATCTAGCTGAATGTCGAAAACTTTACAGGACATGCCCTCTGTTACTCGCTAGATTCTACCATTTACACCTGGAGAATGTATGTTGATTCTACATGCAGTGAGGAAGTTCTTTCCTCTAAGTTTATATTGATATAGAGTAGTAATTCCATGAGCATTAATGATGGTTGATGATCGTTTTTATTGAATTCTACCAGTGATTATTTATATCATGATGACTGAAAAAACACGAGTTGAGTTTCATCACTTCTAGGTGGCAGCACACTATGGACGCAACTATCAAGGCATAGTACTTTGCGAGGCAACTGGAAGCAGTATTTTATAAGTTATTAGAGTATTTGACTGTTTATAGTGCTGATACATGTATATAAGTATAGTAATATACATAAGTAAATAAACATATTTTTGTGGTCTTACATACAAATATATAACCATTACTTAAAGTCACTCGTGAGTGCTGTGTAACACATATGGATCAATTACAGAAATAACACAACAATGTACAATACGCGCATGGAAACAAAGGATTTAATATGAATGTTAAAACTTTGTGATACGAAGTTAACTGTGATTACTAACCTGAAAGGTATTATTTGAAGATTCAGTGCACCTGTTAGTTTTATTAGCTATAGAGAAGAATGTTTCAATTTGGCTTTGAAATATTAAACAGCTATTGAAAATTTATTGAAAGGATAAGTGCAGCAAAAAAAATTCTACCTATGTCTGGGTGAAATCACAATTTTACCTGGTGCTTGATTTTAAGATATTTCTATTGGATCAAACTGAAATATTTATGTGTGTGTGTGTGTGTGTGTGAATTTATAATTATTAAGTTAAATTCACAAACAGTAGCTTAGATATCAGAAGAATTGTACATGCAGTGCACTCAGTGTTTTATTTGGTTATGATAGAATACAGTCTTGTCCAAAATGTGTCCATATTTTGTAAGAAATAAGATCATTATTATTAAGATGAAATACAAATACACTTATCATTGTTCAACTGAGAAATGCATGTTATATTAAACATCTACATATGTACTTTGTATAATGAGACAGGTTCTATTGACCTCATGGATGTTATATTAGAACAGCAAACAATTTTATCAGACACTTGTAAAAAGATGCGTAATTCAGCATTTTACCTATCACTTACCAAAACATATATAATGACAAAATATAAAATAAAATTATTATAAATAGCGTCTGTAACCTTATATCAGTTCATATTAAATATTCAGTACTTATTGATTCTCCTCATACTCTAATAACCTCCGCAAGGTGAGGCATGTTGTCGATGAGGTTATTGATGTCATCCACCGTGATTTCATCCCATCTTGTCACTATAAGGCACTGCAACATAGCTACAAAAGCTGCTTTAGGGTCGTGGTTAGCAATTTTCTTGATCAGTTCTGCCAAGCAGTTCTCAATGGGATTACAATCTGGAGACTTTGCTGGCCATGACAATCTTGTAAGGTCCTCCTGGTCAAGATAATCCTGTACAATATGCACACTGCTGGCAGTGGCATTGTCATCCTGGAACACAAAGCTATTTCCAAACCATGCCCTAGCATATGGCAGAAATATCATCTCCATGTGAAGTCTGTAAGAGGCGCCATTGACGTTTCCCTGGAGGATATGAAGAGCAGTTTTACACCATGATGAATAGCTGCTTAAACACGTACTGCATCACCTCCTGTGTTTTCCCTGTGGGAAAAATAGTCTTCCCTCATCTATTGTGCAGGTAAACGAGGAGCACGAATCCTAATTAAGCTTTAATAAGCTGGACACTGGACTCATTTGAAAAGATGACATGTCGCCAGTGTCATAACTGTAAGTGAGCATGCTGCCTTGTCCAAGTAACATGGCGCCAGCGGTGAATTCTGGTTAATATCGGTCTGCAGATAGCCCTTCTTGCAAAGTAACCTTGTTTGGTCACTCTCCTATTCACTTTTCTTCTGGATATTCTAGAATGAATGTGTTCATGCCATTCTTGTTGTAAGGTGTTTCATGACTTCTTTCAACCTTGACGTGTTAACTTTATCAAAACATGGTCATTGTCAGGTTTATACATATGGACGGGCCGGATTCTTTATGATGGGTGTCTGTGAGTTGTTGGCAACAAATTTTAACAATAAATAAACATCACACAGTCCACTTGTTTTAAAATAATATATCAAACAAGTCAAACGTATTTCCAAATGTTCATAACATAATTTATCATCACAGTTGTAACTAGAGCTTTAAATAATCGTCTCTTTTCGTCAAAGTCCACACAGTCTGGATCAGTTACTTTAGAACTCAATTGACAAGACAAATTATTCTTCTCTGCCTTGTTATCACAATATAATCGGTGATAACTTCACTTACGTTCACAGTTAGTTACCACAGTTGTATTAGACCTTCAGATAATTGTCTCTTTTCGTCAAAGTGCACATAAGTTGGTTCAGTTACTTTAGAACCCAACAGAAAAGACGAATTTCTCTTCTCTACTCTGTTGTTACAATACAATCTGTGATATTATCAATTCAAAGGTCACCACAGTACACTCTTTATGGCCAAACTCACAATCACGCAGTATAGATCTAGCTATCTATCTAACTGGAACTACATTTTTTATGCGTATTTATTGCCTGACCGAAGCTTAGAACGTTCTACACACTACGAGATATTATGATGCAATAACACTCAATCAAAACAACGAGAAAAACTAGGAAGGTTATAGTAAAGTGACATCATGCAATAATACAACAAGCGCCAATTCACAGTAGTTGAACAACACAACGTATGATTCGTACACAATTACGTAAACAAACCTGCGATAAACTATCTCTTCCAAAAATAAGTAAATCTAACACTCGCATTATACCAAAACCATCTATATCATAACACTCGCATTAAACTTAAACAGTCGTGTATATTTAACAGTCATCTACCAGTAGACTTTTCAGGAACAACGTTCCTATAGTCTGATGACGTTTCAAGATTCTGGATATAGTACAGTGGGGGTACTCTACTGTTCTGGCAATGTCTATTTGCTTCATACTATTTCTGGATAGTCTAACAACTTGACACCTATAACTTTTGACACATGATGAGGCATGACTTTACACCAAGTACAGAGAAATTGTCTGAACAAAGTGTTGATCTGTTTCGAAAAAAGATAATGCTAAAAGCACACCTTTTTATACAAAACAGGTGTGCGTGTGTGTTTTTACAACTTATACAGACCAGAATAACAACTCGTACATGTTAGTCCAACCATACAGTACTTCCTTTCCTGTTGCCGCCCAGTGGCACAGCGGTATGTCTGCGGACTTACAACGCTAGAATCCGGGTTTCGATACCCGTGGTGGGCAGAGCACAGATAGCCCATTGTGTAGCTTTGTGCTTAATTACAAACAACCTTTCCTGTTACTACTCGGACATTTACTCAATAACTACTCCATGCAATAACATCAATATAGAAGAGTATGCAAACATTTTGGCCAAGATTGTATTTTATTAGCATTGTTTTAGAACAAGGTGTTGTTATGCAGGCTGTAAATGTACTAGAGGGGACAGAAAGTAACATCAGTAAGCAGAAACTTTGTAAATAACACCTAAAACTAGTACTAAGTTTCTAACTGGAAGAAGGTCTCAATTTACATGTTAATGGATTCTAACAGTCAAAAGTAATGATTGGTGTCGCTCATGTATGTAGGAACCAATTTTGTAGTCTTGACCCACACTCTTTCAAACTGTTTATTTGTTTGAAGTTAAGCACAAAGCTACACAGTGGGCTATCTGTGCTCTGCCCACCACGGGTATCAAAACCCGGTTTCTAGCATTGTAAATCCGCAGACATACCGCTGTGCCACTGGGGGCTTTTCAAACTGAAATTTAGGTCTATCCATACAGAAACCAGATGGTAGAGAGAGAGAGTAAGGAAGTTGGGTTGGAGATTAAGGTGTGCCAGTTTATGTCTGGTAGGGATGACAGAGACAATGTGGTTAAAGGTAATGGTCAGTAGAGACCTGATGGAGCCTGTGGTTTTGGAAGTTCATGAGAGCTAGGAATACATCTTCTATAGGAAAGATACTGTATAAGTACATGTAAAGCAAAATGAAATATGCCACTTGAGCAAGATACAGAGGTGTAATTCCATCTCTAAACGATTTTATAATATATTTTGCTTGTAATAGAGAAGTTGCAACCTCTTCTCAACCTACACACCTGGCTGAACATTTGACGAATTGCAATTCATCTGACCTTACATTTTCAACTGGAAATTATTTTCAAGGGAGAATTATGGCTATCTCTTTCTTCAAATTGACCAATGTTTATACCGCCTTATAACCAAAGATCTCCCACAAGTTTCCAAGCTACATTAAGAACCGTTAAGACAAAATTCTTCTGCAGTGAAGAGGTAGCCTATGATATTGATTTTTGAACTTCTGGAACTAGTATGATGTTTATCATAGTAGAGACTATGCGTGAAGATGGGTTGTTTGTCGATGCATCAAACAAGAGAGAACTCACTGTGACTGTTGTTGGGTTGAACCTGAAGCCTCCTGGGCAGTCCTTATCAACAGTGGTAGGTCCCATGGACATACTGGTCATGGAGAAAACAATATCGAATACAATCTTGTAAACTCCAGAGGAGTCAAGTCTCCAAATGTCCCAGTAGCAGATCATGTCACCAGTATTGATGCAAGCAAAGACTGAGCCAGTGTCATATAAGAAGTAAAGGTACTTGCTTGTAAAATTTCCTTTAAGAGGGTACAGCATCTTTATACTATGGCCCGGCATGGCCAGGTGGCTAGAGCGCTTGACTCGCAATCTGAGGGTCGCGGGTTAGAATTCCCGTCCCACTAAACACGCTCGCCCTTTCAGCTGTAGGAGTGCTATAACCTGACGGTTAATCCCACTATTCGTTGGTAAAAGAGTAACCCAAGAGTTGACGGTGGGTAGTGATGACTAGCTGCTTTCCCTCTAATCTAACGCAGATAGCCCTCGTGTAGCTTTGCGCGAAATTCAAAACCAAACCAAAACATCTTCACACTACCAACAACAGATGTGTCACACTTTCAAGAGGCAAACTAAATCACAAAGCCAATAGATAACTTTCCAGAACTTGGATTCTCTCAAGGGTGACCAGGCTCTGGGAGGGTCACAGTGGGATGGGTTTCCAGATGATGCTAACCACTACTGAGGTGTTTTGACCACCAGTGAAGCTACCACAATAACACAAAAGTATGCTTAATTATAACAAACTGCAATGCTCCCAATTACTTATCTATTGCCTAATATGTTATGTCCAATCCCTTTTATTTGTACAACAGTTTTTCAAGCGTCGCCATCCCATTTTTCTTAAAGGAGAAATTACATTCTGTGTTTCCAAATTATGACCAACTTCGTACATCATTTTTCCGTAAGTCATTTCATGTAGATTTTGTGATGTTTTATGCGCATGTCCAGTAGTGCAGTAATGGTACAGGCTTTTTCCAGATGTTATTTCGAGATGCATTTTATGTTACAGTTGCGTGTGAAATAATTAGTATTTAATACTGAGGTTCAAGTGTCTCAGACCACTTGTTTCCTCGCCAGAGCGTAGCCAACTCAGGTGCGTAAGTTTATATTTCTGCTAGCTATGTATTAACTTTATTTTAATATTTCTTGAAATATTGAAAAAATATCTTTGAAATGATACATCGCACAACTCTGAATATGGCATAAGTAGGCTGATGTACTTATTAGCCCTATTAGTACAAATATAATTTAACATCCATGTTTGTGATCTTTAGGGAGTCTATATAAACCCAATACTATGAGCTCGCTGTCTAATTTTTTGTTACATTTCCTCTGTTATAATGCGATATTTTTCTCTGTGACTTTTAACAGTATCTAGAAATTTTGTTTTCTCTGATTTCTGTGTGATCACTCTAATTTCTGTAAACTTATCCTTTGTTGATGTAATCAACTTTATTTAAAATCACAATTCCGTTACTTTTGTCCAGTTTACAATGTTTTAAAGCTTTAAAGGCTAGGGTTTCGTCCTTGCTTATTTCGTTTCTAGGTACACAATTTCGCAACATTCCAAGCTTCTTCATACTAGTATTGGTTTAAAAAATATTAACTTCTAAAATGAATAACTACAAATAACTTGATACGACGGACGTTTCAACCTATGTACGGTTTCGCTATATTCTAACAGTATTCTATTCTTTCTCTAATGCATACTGTTTTGTAAAATTAAACTAGTTTCTCTAATATATATAGTGGAACAATGAACACACTTCTTCGTACCAGTGTTAATTTCAAATGCATTTAGTGTTAGAATTATTAGTCTGTTCATTGTATAGACACTCAAGCAATATAACCTTGTACACACATAACAGAACAGTGTTAATAAGATAGGACATGCGAAAACGTATACAAGTTAATACATCAGTCGTATCAAGTTATTTATACTGTTACGTCTCCGTGTGTTAATTAATTTTCCGTAACTTCGTTCCGACGAAACTTAAGCGACACAAGTCTTTACTTAATAAAACTGGTTTATTCTTTCCGAATATAACTCTGCGATACACTTAACCTCAATACTCGCGCTAAAACAACACTGTAACGAACGAACGTTAACTTCAACAATACCGTGTGACTGCAGTTCAATTACTCACTCATCTATCCACACACATTACCTCTCTTTTATATACCAGCGTACCCTATTTCTAGTAAGAACTTGAACATTCGCCAAAGTACATGATAGTTCTAGAAACGTTGCGTCACGGTGGTCATGTGACTCGCTGACGCAACAATAACTATGATCTTTTAATTTGCTTTCTCTTTCTCAGGCTCAAACCCTCAGTTTGGTAAGTAATGTTTAAGTCCTTTCTATGCAAATAGTAATACTCTCCTAAAGTTTAACTTATAATCCTAACTTGAACTAACTCTTACTAAACATCT